>NC_056738.1:434325918-434458418 GCF_019279795.1 Protopterus annectens | reverse complement strand
ACAAATTTAAGCTTAAAGTCAGATGTGTGGCATCTCCACTCCTTCTGGCAAACCACTGATTTTGAGACTTTCACTGTGAGATCTTCCATTTCATTTGCTGCGTTTTTGTTCCAGCTGACATCGCAATATGCATATTAACAGGATACCAAAAGCAAGCTTCTAAACATGAAAATTAGTTTGCTAAAACCTTACAGTCTTATTTCTCTACTGATACAATTAATACAGAAAGATATATCTAAGCTAAAGGCTCTTCAAGCAGATGTTCTCAGAATTTTAAATTCTGACTCTATGGTCTATTCTGGAATATACCTTTTTGGCCACTTGTTAAAACAACCAAAATAAGGCTCTAAATTCATAGCTCTTACTTTTTCATCTCAGTTTTCCCTACTGGTGAATATATTTGTCTGGTATTTCCTATATGTACAATGTCTAGGTGTGATGAACTGGTTAAACTTCTATG
Organism: Protopterus annectens; assembly: GCF_019279795.1. Lineage (NCBI taxonomy): Eukaryota > Metazoa > Chordata > Ceratodontiformes > Protopteridae > Protopterus > Protopterus annectens. The sequence goes on along the minus strand of NC_056738.1, from coordinate 434,457,958 downwards.
GCATTTACGAACCTTGCTCCCTACATGTCATGTTGTGCTGTGGCACTGTTGGGAACTTCTGTATCCATGTTTAATTCTAATTTTAATGTGTCATGAATCAGTTAAACTCTGTGCTTGTTATACACATATTATTCACATAGCCTTGTCAGTAGTCAGAGATACATAACTGATTTTATGGACTTGCAATAACAAAGAACAGTGAAACCAAGCATTTTTCAAATCAGCTGATTATAATGATTAACACCAGTAACACCCACAGGCTACAGTTTACATGAATAACAGAAAAGTATAAACTGACATCAGATGAAGGACTAATGAATCTATTCAGTTTGCACACTTTTCTTTATCAATACAACAGTGATAGCTCATTTTAGTAGTGAACTGGCTTGTTGAAATGAAATCGTTCATACTTGCCAGAAGTAACAGTATCACTCATGCATACTGTGATGACCGTGCCCTGGCCCAGCAATCAAGGAGCCTCAATCCTCACCACTAACACCAGGGAGGTCGTCTCCTAGAAGAGGAAAGGATAACTAATACACACTGTAAAGTACAATTTCCCTTAAGTGCACACAGAGATCACAGTCAATCTGGAGCTGGTTGCTTCCTTGCTCACCAGGTCCCCAATAAGACTCCCCACTGGCACAGCTATAGGGTCCAGGTCTCAGCCTAACTGGGCAAGCTAGAACCTCCAGTACCCTCTCTGTCCAACCAGTGCTTCGTGTCCCTGTCAAGTAGCTGACACAACACACACACACTTTGAGATAAGTATTTATACACTTTACAGACACTCCTGGGAAAGGCTGACACAGATTCTCCAGCTGTGCCCTTTTACCCGGACTATACGGTAGTAATTACTGCCACCACCCAGTTAATAATATCAGCTACTAAAAGGCCCTTAAAAGGGTGTCCAATTATTACTGTGTAATATTAATATCCAATGGTAATGTGACTATACAGTCTAAGGCTTATTAGAGTGGCCTATTACAATAAACTCTATATAAATATACAATGTACTCTAGAGCTTATCTCTACACAAAGCAGCCACAGATAGTAGATTTTAAAAATATTTAATAATAAATAATTAAAACACAAGACAAAACTACTACACCACAGAGATATCTAAGAGTTCACAGATCACACAGAAACTTAAAATAATACAGTAGGACAGTTCTGGTTTCAAAGAAAAATACCTAATTAATTTTTACTAGCTTTAACTATTCCTACAAGATATCACAGTGCTAAAAACTTACATGTGAGCATAAGCAGAGTGCTGATAAGTTAGATGTCCAGATCAAAAATGCTTCAGGTCTCTTGTGAGAAATAGAATTTAAACATTACTAACAGACATGTTTGCTGGGTCCCTCCTCAAATTACATCATTTTTGACACTTAGGTTTTCCCAGTATTCATACTGCATCATCTTAACACCTGGTCTGAGTTCTCATCCCACAACCTGCATTATTTAGCAATCTAACACCTGCACAGAAACTTACAATAGAAGACATTTCACATGTATAAGCCCGCCGTGGTGGTGCTGCGGTAGCATTGTCGCCTCACAGTAAGACGCTGTCCGGTTCGATTCTCAGCTAGAGCATCTTCTGCATGGAGACATGCGTGAATGGGTATAACTTCATTGAAGGTTGTGCATCAGGCCTGGCAAGCCGGTACGTAAAAATCAACTGCCAATCATTAGCGGACCGGAGTTCCGCTGTGGTGACCCCTAACTGGGAAAAGCCAAAAGACACAAACAATACTAACAGAAACTAAAGCAATAAAGCACCTTCCACATAAATTCTAGTCATAAACTTTAGCCTTAAAACAATGGGCATGAAATCTTCATCCAGCCTCCCTCGGGCCGAATTCTAACATAAAAGGATACAACATGCTTTACTGGGCCAATAGAGTGCAATGTTGTCACATATTTTGCAGTTCCACATTTCACAGTGCTCTCTTACACTTAAAAACACAAGCTGGTATTTTACATTTATTCATACAGTTGATAGAATTATATATCAAATTCTATTTGACTAGACTGGCAGCCTTCACCCATATCTCCCAAATCGTCACACATACATACTCCAAAAAAAACATTTAAGAACCCTTTAAAGTAGATTAACACACTGATGTTTGTCTTTTACATGTCCATTTTAGGGGAGCGTACCCTGTGCAAGTAACATCTAGGAATAAAGTACAGTTGTGGAAAATCTTACCATAATGGTAGATGCCCTTCTCTTCACTGTTGCAGTATTCATTAACTAGGGATCCCCTGGCAAGGGCAGCCTGATGTCCTGCCAGTATCCCAAATCTTTTAGGTTGCTTTAAAGTACACCATACATAATGCATATACTTCTCTGGGCAATCACTCACCTCGGGAAGCTGTACAACAGAAGATTCTAGCCTAGATTTCTTGGCTGTCTTATTCACAGATGGCTGTCCCTCTGCGCAGGAAGTTCCATCTATTGTGTATTTACCAAATAGCTTAAGATGCTAATTCTCAAGATAAAGCTCTAAAGAAGAAAGCCTACTATGAAGGGTCTTGGGAACAAAGGTCTGGTAGACAGAACAGGACATTTGGTCGTGCAAAGCTCCAAGGCAAAACAGACACTGTTCATGACAGTCTTTATGGGGAGTCTGTCTCCCACACTGGCATTTAACCTTCTTGGATGACATGAAACCTCACAACTAACAATATAGTAAAAGAAAGATAAGACAACAAAACCCCAATGGGGTGCTTATCTGTAACAGCTTGGTGAACCAGCAATGGAATGGGAGATGGAGTTTGCACTGGTGCCAAAGAAGTTCTGAAGATGGCAAATCTGCACGTCACCTTTATGCCCTACGCTATGTGGAGAGCATATGCGTGATGTATAAAGCAATCTAAAGGCTTTGGTATACTGGCCGGACATTGAGCCACCCATGGCAGGGGATCCTTAGTGTAATGAACACTGCAACAGTGAAATGGAAGGACATCCATCAGGTACCCAAATGTAGACATGCACGTGTGTGCAGGACAGTGTACTCACGTGTATACACACACACACACACACACACACACACACACACACACACACACACACACACACACACACACACACAGACACACACACACACACACACACACACACACACACACACACACACACACACACACACACACACACACACACATGCTTATACATACATACATACATACACATGGCACATAAATGGGAGAGTTCAGCCAATATAGGATAAGTGAGTGGGCAGATGTACCAGTCATTGTCTTTCTGGTACATCTCTCTATATCATATCACACACATGATCAGACCTGCTTCAATGCCAGTTTGATAAAAAGTGGGATAAAAATTCTTCATTTCCTACTCTCACTTCCTTCTAGTTCGAATACCTATGCAACAATAATGCATTACTGAACTTTCCCTCCAGCACAACTCTTTTGAGTGTATACCTTTAACTCCTAGTGGGTGTGGCCTGAGCTTTTAAAAATTAAGTTATCACATTACAGTTTTAACAAATACTAATTGACAAGAGGTCAAATATCAATACAATTCTGTTTGCCATCATATATGCTTCAAAATAAAATATTCTGATACCTTGCATGTAGCATGGTTTTGGAATTATTAATGCAAGTATGAACAAGTAATACATGACGCCTAGAGGAGCAGTAGGAGGTAACTGCAGATGCACCTGGAGGCGTCGCTCGGATGTAATGCAATTTCTGGAACTCATTCTAGGGTCACTTCTGAAAGAATTAGTTGATAGGGATAAGGGAAAAAGAGTTGATAACTGGAACACAGGGAGAGGGAGAGGTGGTAATGTAGAAAGGGATAGATATGAATGCAATGTATTTTCTCTTGACAATGGCTGTTTAATTTTGTTTACAGTGCTTGGCTATGTACCGAATATACAGTTTGCAAACTTTGAAAAATTTTTAAAATCAAATTTTAAACATTAAGTTAGAATGCAATCTATGAAAACAAAACATTTATTTATATACATTTGTTATATATTTTATGATAGTTACTGAGGGACCATTCACTAAATAATTACTGGTCCCCTCAAAGCAGCTCTCATAAAATATGTAACTAATTTACAGAGAAAATATGAAATAAATTCATTAGATAAATAGTTATATTAATTCTGAATGAAACTAAAGTACAAGGATGTGACTAAAGTGCTTGACCTTGTCAACTACTATTCATCAGAAACTCAAAGCATCTCCTACTAGACCAGTCTTACCAGTTATGGTTTCAGAATTATTTCAGTAACCCATTAGCACAAAATAGAAATTCTACCTTCCTTTACCCAAATGTATTTCTGTATGCACATATGCAGAGGTGTGTAAATGGAGGTGCTTTCTATAAATGATGGTAAAACAATTTCTCAAATCACAATATGCTACACCGGAAATGCTGACTCTTGCATTCTTGACTTCTCAGTACAGCAAATTACATCAAATTCAACCCAGAAAATGGAGGTGTCAAGATCGCAGTGAAACATTGTTTAAGAAGGACGGTAAGTCTCTCTTCACTCCTCAGTCATTGGACTATGGCCCCATATAGCCCCACTACTTGCTTATTCTCATTCTGAGGTTGCATAATCTTGAAAATAGTTGTAGTCTGGTATCTGTAAAACTGGGTACTGCCCTAATCTCATACGATTTCAAAATGAGAAGAATGCAGCTCCCAGGCAGGGGTGCAGGAGGCTGGCTTTCCTTGAAGATATGTAGACTAAGATATGCACTGTTGGCCCAAATATATAACATAGTGACACTGTGTGCTACCTTGAAAAACATGTGATTGGTATCTTAATATGCACAAGTCAGCTTGCTGTGTTCCTGGTGGTGTGATTTTCAGCATGAAGAATGCAGTGTACTATGCTTTGTGAGTTTCTTCATTAGACAGCTGTACTGAATCTTTGCTGGAGAGCTTAATAGTAAAGTGAACAGCATGAAAACTACCATCATGCTACTTCTGCTATTGTGATTTCCTAAGACAGCGAGAGTAGCAAGGTTTATTCCTACAATGGAGATCCTGGGAAGTGTATGCTTTATCTAAAAAAAATGTCTGTTCACATGAAAAAATGTACTCCAGGAGCTTTTGACATAAGTTCAGTCAGAAGGAACAAGTCACTGATTCCGTAGTTAGGTAGAGTAATTAGAACAGCTATTGCAGGCAAAATTAAAACAAGTACAGTTGTGCGACACCACTTAAATTTTAAAAAAAAAGTATCTTTCTGTTTGCATACTGTGATAATCTCTCCTTGGTATTAAATGAAAATAACTGTGAAATAAAATGTTTGCCTTAACTATAATCAAGACGTGAGTATAAATGAAGAGATGGCTACATTGTTATTTTCCTTTACAATGGGCACTTCAGGTTTCTGGACAGGGTGACAGCCAGTAACAGCACGGCTCAACAGTAACACAAACACCAAACTATGTACATCCAAAAAGAGGGATGGTGGGTCGGTACTGCTGATAAGGTAGTGTGTTCTAGTAACATCTACTGTTACAGGTAAGTAGGACTTAAGCTGCTGTACTATGTTCAACAAACACACTGCCTTACTGGTATTCATGTAGATGCCCAAAGCTTTCCCAACCAGCGGGGAAGAGGAAGGATTGGTCCAGAAGCCCCTGGAGAATGAACCCAGTGAAGCCTGCTCTGGATGTAGAAAAGGCATCTGGTTTGTAGTGCCTTGTATAGGTATGGACAGAGGTCCAAGCTGTTGCATCTAGAATACTTCAAGAGTCCACTCCTTTCCAATATACAACTGAAGAGACCACGGGCCTGGTGGAATGTGTCTTTATGTTGCCTGGATTCATCTTGCCATGGTGTGTGTAACAAAACACAATACCATAGGTGGACCCTTCTTTGCTCCTGTGTAGGAAATAAAAAGCATTTCAGCCTTCTTAAAGGCTTTTGTTCTGTCAAGGGAGTATCTGAGCTGTCAGTGCACATCCAAGGTTTAAAGTATCCACTCTCCCTTATTCTTAAGTTCTGAGAAGAACACAGGTAGGTTAACAGACTGAGAGCAAATTCTGACAACACACCCTTAGTTACCTTCCTCACTTGACCTTCTAACATATTTTGCAAACTTTAACTTATATTCTATCTACTGTTTTTACTCTTGTACAGTCCTGCTGATTGTATTATATTTATGAGTCTCTGTGCAAATGTAATTGTATAGTTCTACTGATTATATTATATTATGTTTACTACTACTTGTTGGTATTGTACTACTGTGGAGTCTTTCTCCTGGGTCTCCACTAGTTAAAAGGACCTTTATCTTGGTTTTTTTTTTTTTACTGTTTTTGGATGCTGTAAAATAATTCTGTTGTACTAATGTTACTATATTACTATGTTTCTGTATTGTCATATATTACTGTGGAGCTTTTCTCTCCGGGTGTCTGCTACAAACAAGCCTCTGACCCAGTCGGACATACCCAGTCAACAAATGTAATAAATAAATAAATGAAAGAAAATTAGTGAGTAATACAGCACTATCCCTGTGGAAAATCAATTAAGGTTGTCACATCATGAGACAAGTAAAAAGCATCATATTAGCCTGAGCAGCAGGTTTGAAAGGTGGTTAAGGTCAATTTTCTCCAGAAAATAGTTGAGATCTCATAAAGGAGGAATTTGCTTGAGAGAGGGAACTCATATGCAATACTCCTTTTGTGAACGGTTTTATCAAAGGAGAAAAAGAAAGAGGTGAATACATTGGCAGATAAACACAGACTATCACTAAATGTACCTTAATAGCCACATATAAGCCATCCTGAAGTAGCCCACACAAATATTTCAAAACGTTCTGGGATTGTAACCTCCAGGGACCCTCTGTTTTTGCTTAGGCACCACTTAGAAAACCTCATCCATTTGTAAACATAAGATGTTCTAGTAATATATTTTCTGGTCTTCTTAAACACCTGCTGAACATCCTCATGAAACAAGTACCTAAATGAATCACCCAGGCTGTCAGTTGTAGTTGCACCAAAGTGGGGTGCACCAGTCGTACCTGAGACTGTGTGAGCAAATCCAGAATGTGTGGAAAATCTGTGGTAATTGCCTTTTGCCGATACCATTATAAGGAGAAAAACGACTGCCTGAGCTAGTAGGGGCTCCCCAACAATGATGACTGGCATTTATCTTTGAATCTTCACCAGTACCATAGAAACCTATACTCTCCTGTGTTCTTCCCAGCCTTTAACCCCTCCCTAGTTTCTCACCCTTTGCTCTTTTTGGCAACATTCTCTCCATACTTTGCTTATCCACTCTCATCACACACTATCAGAAGTTAGCTCCTCCCATTTCCAGTCCTCTCATATAACTTGGCCTCACTCATACTTAGCTGGCTGTCTACCAGACAGCCTCAGTGACCACAGTCTAACATTCCTTCTGAGACACCACTTAAATTGTGCTAAACCCATCATCTATAGGCAAATCTGAAATAGGGTAAACTTTAACCTTCTCTCCTTAATTTCATCCCTTCAAAAATGTGATTGGACACCACTAAAGTACCTCAATCTGGATGAAGCCTTCCACTTCTTCAGTAGCACCTTCCTAAACATCCTAAACAAACATGAACCCCATAAGAAATGCCAGAGTCAAAACACAGTACTCACCTTGGCTACAAAAAAGCACCAGGGCACTAATGAAAATCAGAGATAAGGCCTGGGAGCACTGGAGCTTAACAAAAAAAACCTCCTCTGGACAGTCATTCCTAGAGTTGCGCAACAAGGTTAAAAAGCAAATAAAAGAAGATAAAACCCATTATACCAATGCCCCCCCCCCCAAAACGTGCACGCTGATTGGCCAGCGTGCCCGTTGTAAATCGAGTTATACTAATGGAAAAAGGTTCGGTCGCCCGGACTTTTTTCCATTAGTATAACTTCGTTTAAACACTGTCTCGCTATGTTAAATGGGTTTAACATAGCGAGACAGCTTTAAAATAAGCAACGGAGATCTCCGTTGCTTATTTTAAAGCTGTCTCACTATGTTAAACCCATTTAACATAGCGAGACAGTGTTTTAAAAGCAACGGAGAAAGCAAGATCTCCGTTGCTTTTTAGTCTCGCTATGTTAATTGAGTTTAACATAGCGAGACAGTTTTAAAATAAGTAACGGAGATGTCCGTTGCTTATTTTAAAACTGTCTCGCTATGTTAAACTCATTTAACATAGCGAGACACTAAAAAAAGCAATGGAGATCTTGCTTTCTCCGTTTTTGCTCAACTCTAATGTACTGCGCAGGCGCGCAGTACATCAGAACTGCCGCGGATGCCAGACATCTGCGGAAGGGCAGTAAACAGGCATTATACTATGCCATTATTTAAGAAAAGTAACAGTTTCTTTTCTTAAATAATGTCATATAATAGCAATAACCACTTCTGGGTGTGGGTAATGCTAAATTTACCCATGGTTGGCTTTGTTTGGCTCGCCTCGGGACCAAACCACGCCAACCGTGGGTAAATTTAGCATTACCCACACCCAGGCGTGGGTTATTGCTATAATATTATCAGTCTGCCCTAAACTCCTCCCATCACAAACCTACGCAGTTCTGGTCCACAATAAACTCCATTCTCCACCCAGGTAAAGTAGGTACCACCGCCCACCTAACACTCCCCCTTCCTCCAGCAGTATTGCTGACTCATTCAATAAACATTTTACTGAAACCATTCTGTCTTTGACTAAACAACACAACCCTCTACTCACCCTCCCTATATAAAACCAAATACTGTGCCCACAGTCTTTTCTTTTTCATCAGTAGCTACCTGCTATATAAAAAAATTATATTGAAAATTAAGCCTACAAAACTTGCAGCTGACAATTTCCCCTCTGAATACCTAAAAATAACAGCAGAAGCCCTAGCTTATCCAGTCTCTATCTTAATTAATCAGTCCTAATCAAAAGCTATGTCCCCACACTGTAGAAAATATCCCTCATCATTCCCCTCCATAAAGGTGGCTCCTCCACTGAACTTTTCAATTACCACCCATACCCATCCTTCCATTCTCAAGTCTTAGACTACCTCCTAGCTAATAACCTCCTTTCCAGCACGGCTTCAGGCTATACCACAGCACCACTACTGCCTTGCTCTCTTTCACTAACACTATTCTTCATCATATAAAATAATGGCCTGTTCTCCTCTGCTACATTTCTGGATTTATCCAAAGGTTTTGACATGGTCTTACACAAACTACTAATCTCTGTTCCCACTAGCTTATTCTTTTCCCAATCAGCTTCTGACTGGTTTCACAGCTATCTAACTGGCCACCAACAATCAGTTGTCTGCCATAATGACCTATCTCCTCAACTTCCTGTAACACTTGGTGTTCCCCAAGGCTCCATCCTTGGTCCCCTTCTATTCTCACTCTTCACAAAAGATCTATTCACAGCCACCAAGCATGCCTCTCTTATACAGCATGCAGATGACTCCACCCTCATCTGCTCAGTCCCAACTATACCAGAACTTCACAAGATCACACAGGAAGCCTTCTCATCTGTAGAAGGCTGGCTGTCTAATGGCCAGTTTTTACTCAACCCGAGCAAGACTAAAATCCTTATCTTCCAACCCACTAAATCTAACCCAATTATCCCCTACTTTTATATTCTAGCCAAAGGCAATACCATCATCTCCCCAACAGAACACACCAAACTACTTGGTGTTGAGATTGATAATCTCGATTTGACACTCACATTTCTCTTACCATAAAAAAGGTTCACAAAAAAATAGGTGCATTCCACAGAAACAAACAATTCCTCATCAAGACAGCCAGAATTTCTGCTGCCAATTCCCACCTAATGTCCACTTTACTCTATGCCTCTCCTATACTTACCTACCTCAGACAAACAGATCTACACAAGCTCAAGGCTTGCTACAATGAAATTGCTAAGTTTGGTGCATCATATTGCAGCCACCACTGTATCTCACTTGACTAGCTTGAACTCCCTCAACTTCTTCACCAGAATCAACTCTCTCTCTCATCCACAAGTTAGCAAACCATCCTCTTGAAGTCCCATCCCTTCAAAACCTTCTCCAGCCCTATTGCTCCACTAGACCACTATGCTCCAGCAGCAAAAATCTACTTCTGCTGACCAAACCCAAGAACTCAGCAGAAGCAGCACTATTTTCCTGGATTATATTCAGATTATGGAACAATCCACCCCCACCTATAACCACACTACCTTCTTGCAATCACTGCACTAAAAACTCATTTAAAAAGTCTCTGGTTATGCCCATGCACCAATCCTGACAAGTAACCCTCCTTTTTACCACCCCTTCCACTACCCTCCCCTAGCCACACTACCTCACACCGTCTGATCGTTACATTCCTTCCTCTGCAGGCTCTGGCTCACCCTTTACCCAACCCCCTTTCCTCCTCACTCAATCTCTCAGACTTGTTATAACATGCTTAACTACCTCACTTCATCTGAACTCCAAATACATATCCGACTGACTTGCACCTACCTTCCTCTCACTACCACATACACTACTCACTCCGTCTCCTCTCTTACTCCTCTGTCTTCCCCTACCATCCCATTAGCCCTTCTAGCTTGTTCTACCTTCGTGTGGGACATCTGCTTTATATATGAGTTTAGTGCAATATTTGTATATAAGATTTAGGTATATGTGTTTAGAACAGTATCCTTTTGAGCTTAGTACTATCTGTATATACACCCTACCTTTATTCTTAGCCTCTAGCTAGATATTGGGATATCTGTTCATTACTATGTTTCATATTGTATGTATAGCTAATGTTTGCTGCAGTATGTATTATTTGCTATTGTATGTATATTCAATTGTTCTTCATGTACTCTGCTGCTCATTTATTGTTCTGTGGAGCTTTTCTCCCCAGGCCTCCACTGAAAAAGGACCTGTGTCCAGTTGGAATTTCTTGGTAAACAAATGTAAATACATAAATAAATAAAAATAAACTTTGCTCCCCTCCCACCCCAATTCCCCAGACAAGCACTCTTATACTGGAATATCCCAACCTCTTTTTTTTCCGCCCAGTAAACAACCCTCAAAGGAATTCTGCTTTCTTCCCTCATACTCCACATTCCCCAGATCTTAAAGCCTCTACTACAGTTACTTTAGACTAGGAATACATATAACCATAGTATAAATTTACATTTTCCTACCGTTACCGAGTATTGTCTTTCACCCCTCACAAAAAAACCCACACCAATTACCTAAGAACCACTGCCTGCATATATTGGAGTACATTAATACCCCCTTACATACTTTCTACCCATAAAACATTCACATCATACCCATGCCAGCACTCAACTCACATAAATCAAACATATCAGGGTGCCAGTACCTCATCATCTTTAATTATACCCAAAATTACACCTTTCAAACTTTTCAAAAACACTACTCAAATTCAGTTCTTTGTCTTCATACTTCTGCTAAGAGGCAAGATTAAGCCCAATCCAGGACCACTTAACAATAATGCCTTAAGTCAAACTAATAAACTCCATCATATTAACTTCTACCTCTTTAACCCCCATACCACCAAAAACAAAATCAGCCAATTCAGTGCCTTTAACTTGACATTATAGCTATTTCAGAAACATGGCTGAAACATGACACATCTAGTCTTCACCACCTCATACCAAATTACTTGTATCTACAAGATTACAGACCAGGCCAAAAACCTGAGGGAGGAACATTAATTCCCTTCAAAGACAACCTGGGAAAGTAAGATCAAGACCTTCTCTAGTGATTCCAAACACCTGGATATAGACTACGCAGATCAGCAAGTTGTACAATTAAGGAAAAATGTGAATGCCAAGAATCTAGCAGTGGACCACTAAAACAGCAAGGCATTTTATAAACAGAAGAGAACTGATAGTTTGACCCAATCACAACAAGTCTCAGATATCTCCTCAAGTGATAAGCAATGGGAAAATTATGATATGTATCCTTCAACTCCAGAGTCACCATGAAGCAATGGTCCAACAAAAGAGGAAGCACTGCCTACAGGGTCAGTATCTTGAACTTGAGGACCTTGACAAAAGCATTTGAAAGGATAGGTCCAACACCGATCTCCATGACAGCTCTTTTTTGGGGTGCAGAAAAATTCTGGAGTAGAAACCTTTCATTCTTTCTGTATAATGCCTGCATCCAGTGTGTGGCAGAGTATGGGGGAAACAACAAAGTCTGGTATGGCGAATGAGGGGAACCCCCCAATAGGGTTGCCACTTTTTCAAATGCCCAAAGTGGGACATTTTTGGTATAAATGTCAGAATTTGCAGGGCGAAACATACCCACGGCCAGTATAAAGGGCAGAACTTCACTTTTTTGCCTAAATAAAAGCTTGTACTTGTAGTATTTTAGTTGCTTATTACGTTTCTTATAATATTTAGGTATTTCAGATACAGAATAACTGTTTTATGCAACTATTACATAAAATATAGGAAATAATTTTGTCCTAAAATCTCAGGACATTTGCCATTTTTACAATTTTTTTGCAGGACACAATTGCCAAAAGAGGGACTATCCCTCACAAAGTGGGGTGGGTGGTAACCCTACACCCTGAACAGAGGTGGATGTTATTTCCACTGCCACCTGTAACCTCTGCTAACAATGCTGAGGACCCATTTGTTGAAAATGACTGGTGGCCAGGCCACCTTCTTCAGAGCTAATTTTTGCAATGGGGAACCCAGAGGGGAAACTTGGAAATGACAGGTGCTGAGACTCAACATAGTCATAAGTTGGGACAGGGGTATCCTTTTTGGGAAAGTATCCCCTCCTGTTAGGTTTGGTGCAGTTCTTGTCCTGACATTTCCTTTTGGTGTTTGTTTTTTGTTTGGCTGGGACTTCTGTTTGTTTGGCCATTAAAGACGATCTTGCTTATTGGTGAAAAACTTGGGAAAATGAAACATTTTAGAAATGCACTGCATCAATTTACCTCTGTCATTTCAGTGTTTAAGGATCTTATTAGCTGCTGTATAGAACACAGCATCAAGCAAAGCATTCAAAATCCTGTTTTTAACTCATCAGAAACATTTTGATTGTGCAACTAAGCACACCACCTTACCACAACCTATGTCACTGTATTTCTAGATACAGTATCAGCCCCATCCAAAGCACTCTACAAAGCATGTTTAGACACTTTAGAAAAATTGGAACCAATCTCTTTCACTTAGTCTTTCTGTTCCACAAGTAATGATGCAGCAAACTCACCTAAACTATACATATACCTCAACATAAAATTCCACATAAAATACTGATAATTGAACACTTTAAAAAGCCACCGTGCCAGACTGCACCAGTTTCTTTCCCTGAGATACTAGTCACTTGCCTAGTTTATCTTGAGGGACTAGGTTTGATGAAGACATAGTCTTTTTATTGGAGATGGTCACTGGGGACACAGAAGCAGGGTCTGAAGATAAAGGTCCTTGGAGGCTAGGCATGGTTGAGCACACACTGAATTTCTTAAAACACTTTTTTTAGGAAGAAACTCATTCAGCAGAGGAGAATTGCAAGCTTTCTTAAAAACATCTTCCAAAGCTGAGACCAACAGAGAGAAGGTCACCACATCTGGGGCCTCATTGTCCAAAGTATCATATACCCTGCTGATCTCGGGGGCAGTTGAAGATTGCTCCCTACATCCCTAAATCTAGCCAGTAGTTGGGAAAAAGAAAATATTTGTTTAAGTTTCTGAACCTTTTTGCCCTCAGAGGAAGCTGAATGATCAGACCCTGATACTTTTGAAACCTCAGATTCCAGATCTCTTTCAAAATCAGGATCCATAGATGGATGAATGGGGGTGGCAGTGCCCGTATTACTTATAATCTTGGTTTGTACCCTGTAATTAATGGCCTGAATAAAATACTAGCTTGAAACACCAGCTCAATTGAAAACATAGTCGGAGGCTGTTGCCTGGCAATGTGATGGGTCTTCTGTTTCTTTTTTGCATGCACTACACTGAGGGGAAAATACCCGGGTAGAGGGGCATAACATTGGCAACAACAGCCTATTTGGATCTCCCCAAGGTCTTTGACACCATCCCCCCTCTGGAATCATAGGTAAACTTACTAAGCTGGGCATAAATCCCTACGTCACTCGATGGGCTGCCAACTGGCTTACTGACAGAGCCCATACTGTAAAAGTAGCTGACTTCAAATCCAGCTACAGACAAGTGGAGTATCTCAGGGCTCAGTCCTGGGACCACTCTTGTTTGGCATCTACTTCTCTGAAGTACAGGCCAACACTAAGGGACTCTGGCTAACAAAGTTCACAAATGACTGTAAACTGGGAGCCATTATTGAATCCCCAAATGATGTGGATATTCTACAAAAGGGCCTTACAGAACCAGATGCTTTGTGACAGAGCCATGGGCTCAAGCTTAATGCCACAAAATGTATAGTTATCCCCTTTGGGAAAAAACATGTACCCAAGAATTACCACATAGGTGGCAGTACACTAAACACCAAAAGTGTGATGAGAGACTTAGGGACACAGGTGGACAGTGGTCTCACCTTCGATAACCACATCACCACAACAGTCAGAAAGTCCTTCTATGTGGCACTAAGGACTTTTCATCCAGAAAAAAGGAGGTCATTGTCAAACTGTACTCATCCCTCATTAGACCCATTATAGAGTACAATGCTCCATTTGGTATGTACCTCACAAGACATCTGCAACAGCTGGAAAGGCCACAGAAATACTCCACTAAAAGAATCACAGGCTAAAGCAGATGCCCTATGCTGACCGTCTAAAAAAACTCCAGCTATACTCTGTGGCATATCGTCTACTCAGAGGCGATCTCTGATTAACATACAAGGCCATGTCAAACCCGGAGCTGTTGGAGATGCTCCACTTAAAGAAATCTCAATCCCTCAGAGCCACACGCTCCAGGGATCTAAACCTTGTCATCACAATAAACAATACATGCTGGAGGGATAGGTTCCTGACCCAGAGACTCCTCATACTCTGGAATAGACTGCCCATACATGTCAAGCAGAGCGCCTCCTTGGCCCTCTTCAAAACGAACCTTGACGATTGGATGGGAGATAGGAAATTCACCCTGGGGATCATGTCAGTCTCCCTGCTAGACAGGGGTCAAGGGAAGTAAATACTGTGGGAAGAAATATCCAGGGAATTGTTATGGCTAGGCTTGTATAGGCCCTAGGGCCGATAGCCTAGTACCAACCTATGAACTGATTTTGTACCCTGACCCAAGCAATGGTACAGCCCCTTTGTGTCACACACATTTATGGTTCTAACACCACTACAGGGGACCTAAATGTAAAGAAGGTGAATGTTTTGATAGTCTGCCCAAGGCTATTACAGAGTTACAAGTCATAAGATAAGGCATATTTCTTGATTGACTCTGTGTTTTTTAGGTGCACAAGGGGTAGATGGTGGCGGTGGTGGTGAGGGGCAATGTATCAAGTTAGGGGACAAAAAGACTACCAGAACAATAATAAAGAATGGCTACATGGTCAGCTCAGTAAAATGGACAAATCCCAATACTCTCCTTATAAACAGTCTATTTCTGAAGGGATGCTATTTTGAACACTGCAATGAATAAAAAGACAGTACTTTTAGTAATACAGTTCAAAGCAGAAAATAAATGCCACAAAAGTCCATCAGTTTTAATTAAAAAAAGCTAGTTTCAGCACCAAATGATTAGAAACAACATAAAACAGACTTAGGCAAGAAATAAAGCATAAATATATGAAAAATCATGTCAGAAATATTTGGCATACAAAATGGTGAGAAAAATTGCAATTTAAATGAAAAATAGTTCAAAATACTGTAAATCTGCTCAGTCACCTCAAATAAATCAACCACCCCCCAAAAAAAACTGCAAAACCAGCATGTTTGCATGTCAAAACTTTCAAATGAAGCTTATAAAATCAGTATAAGCCTTATACTGCAAGTCAGGTAAAACCCCAAGCGCATACAATTTCCCAATCAGGAAAAAAAAAAATCAAAGCAGCAAAATATACATGTACTGCTCAAGCACTCAGAGAAAAAAGGCAGAAGGATGAAATAAATACCCAAAAGGGTTTCTTATCTGAGTTCAGCTGCTGAAGAGATCCAGAGTAAGGAGTAGTCTTCCAAGAGATCCTTCTCTTACTACGGCACTTGAAAACTGAAAGTGTCCTGTCTGTGGATTTGTAAGACAGTCCCTATACTGCCAGGTGATTGGTCCATCACACCCAAAGACAGGCAGTGGGAGGGACTATGAGCTCTAGTAGACTGCCAGACGAGGATATAGCAAAACACTACCAGCTGAATGACAGTAAGGCAGTGTGTTTGTTGAAAAAAATTGTTTTTGGAAATGGTCCAGTACCAATAATTATTGTGAAAATCATTTGTCTGCCTATACTTTTTCTACATGGGAGTATTTCCTCTCTGTTTTGGTTAGAATCTAGAAACAACTAGCTTGTACTTGCATTCCTCTAGATGCATTAATGCAAAAATCAACCCACAGCTGCTAGGATCAGCAGTGACTACAGGAGGTTTAGTGACATCACAATGCGCAATCACTAGTGTAGGCATTAGCAAAGACTTCACCCTTTTGAAAGCCTGCTCTAGGGAATCTCACCGTGTTCCCTCAGCATTTTTTCTGAATAGGTCTATCATAGGATATAACACTGTCTGTAGTCCTAATGCAAATTTGTTCTAGAACTTAACCATGCCAATTTCTTATTAGACTTCCATCATACTAGAGGGCCTCTGCAATACAGCTAAAGCCCTATTGTTGCTTGTATTTGGGCTGATGTCATCACCACAGATACAATGTCCAAAATACTGAATTTCAGTTTTTCCAAAGCAACATTTTTCTTTATTTAGCCAAGTCTTGACTTCTTAACAATTTGAAGAATATGCTCTAGGTTCTCGTCAATCATTTGCTTATCAGGCCCAAACAATAGAAAGTGATTCATTAAGACCATAACACCCTCATGGTCTCTTAAAAAGATGCTCATTTCATGCAAGAAAATTTCTGGTATAAGCATGATTATAAAAGGCAAACATCTGAAACAGACTCTCTCCACCGGATTGATAAATGCTGTTATCTTTCTGTTGCTTGGACTGATGGGTATTTGCCAAAGCCCACCACATGTATCTAAAGTGGAAAACATCTGGGTACATATTAGGTCACCGAAATGTCTTCACCGAACACATATTCATTGACCCTTATTCAGTGAAAATCACTTTCGCAATTTGCTGCAATAAGAGCAAAGACATAGTTGGTCAGCTAAACAACTTTGCCCTTTTCTCCACTGTAGTGCGATCTCAGTGTTGGTATATATAGTTGGGGGGGTTCAAGTAAACAAAATGTGGGTCTGTTGGACTGCAGGTCAAGTATTTCTTTGCCTTTGGATTATTCAGTGAATCACGGAAGTGATTTTTGCTGAATAAGCATCGACGAATACATGTTCGCTGAAATTTCATTTTGGTGAACTAATATAGACCCAAACATCTTTGTCCCTACTAACTATGGTGTTAAATGTTATACGTGATAAATCAAAACAAACCTCTCTCATTTTACTATATCATTTAGTTTTGTTGGGTCAACACACATTCTAACTCTGTCATTTTTCTTAGTCACTAGCCTTGCTGGTCCACACCAGTCTGTAGGTTCAGGTAACCTCTCATATTATGCCAAGCATCTGCATTCTCTGTAATTCAGTTTTCACTATGAAGAGAATATGGAATGGTACTCTCCTGGTGTAACAGGTACATACGGGAAAGTATCTGGATTTAGCATTATTTAAACTGCCCCACAATCAAGGAGTCCAACATCACCAAACACATTCACATTTACTTCACTGATTCTGGCAGTCAAACCCAGTCACAAGCCAGAACTCTACTCAGCAGATCTGCACCCTTTCCACTCACTCAATGCAAGGGTCTTCCCCTTACATCCTAGTTTCTCACCGGGTCTATGTATTTCTGCTTCTGCTCTAAGCAACTGTGAACATTTCAAGAAGCTTCTTTTGGCACTTTAACCCAAGTGTATATTTAATCTTCTACGGACCTCCTTGATTTGGGCATTTTACATGTTGTTTTTCTATATGCCTAGCTGTTTACTCATAAGCTCAAAAAGAAAGTGTCATTTGCACTTTTCTCTTGTCTTTTCTTTTATTTATTTTTTTATTTTTACCATTCTTACACACTAAGTATTGCTCAGACCCAGTGTTCACAGTTTTATCTGGTATAATTTTCCAGCTTGCATTTATTCTGTTTTGCCATCCACACATTTCTTTGGCCATTACCATGTTTTTTAACTTATTCAGAATTCTGCTTATGCTTAAATTTACCCACAGCACTCACATTACAAATATCAGCACTCTGCCTTTTATTTAACTCAGACAGGTGATCAATCTGTATAGCTTTTTTTTATGTTAAAGTTTGCTATAAGTACTGCTTCTGTGAAATTTTACTGTCAGCAATGTATATAACAATTTTGTCTCCGATTTGCTATCTTCAAGCAGCCCTAAATTCATGCTATACATCCAGTATGTATAAATTGTTCCTGTACCCTTCAACAGATTCATCACCACCTTGTACACACTAATGAAAACACAAAGTAGTATGAATCATATTTGTTGGCACAAAATGTTTATCCACTTTAGTTATAGCAGACTCAAACATTATGCCTTGTTTAGTCGTTAAATCTCCTTTTGCATTATGGGTAAGAAGCCTCTCTTTCAGGCTAGATCGATGCAATCAGACACCAGCTGATCACACAGACTATCAGTGATATTGCATCCCCACGCTAATAAAGATTATTTTGTATCAAGTGGAATTGCCAACAATTTAAAAAAAATCAGGAAACTGGTACAGTTAATAAAAATAAATCCTGAAACACAAAATAAATTACTTCTGATTTCTGAATATCTTATTGCAGTACAGCATACCCATAGCAAGGTAATATGAAGTTCTGTATGTAGTGGATATGAACCGAAGATACCTAAAGGAAAAGGAAAATACAGGAACTATAAATACTTGTATTAAGTAAATAAACAAATAAAAGAACATGAACATGTAGACAAATAAAGTACTTATCTGCAGAAACAACATAAGTGGTTTGACAGTTAGGGAAGGGAATGCTGGAGAGATCATATCACCTGAAAATTAAAACCTAAACAGGAAAAAAACAAGAACTACATTTAACAGATGAACAGTAGTAGGCAAAGAAATGAAATACATAAAACAGAGGTAGTAAAGAACCATACCTGCTCGGGAACTGTTGAGGAACATTCCAAAAACAAGCTGTATAAGGTAGTGAGCTGACAAATACAGGCAGAGTCGTTTCTATACTAAATCATAACGTGCAATAAATGAGCACAACTTTCCTGGTAGAGGAAAATCAAAACAAATGATACAGACGAACTGAAACGACAGCAATCTGTCTTGCTGGCAGTTTATGCATTTACAAAAACTTTGGCTGAAAGTTAACTAAGATATAACACTACAACTAGAACTGTTCTGTTACAAAGAACTTGTATAACAAATTAGGGAAATGGTCAGTTCTTAAAGAATAACCAGGGTTTGGTGTACAAACATTAAGTCCCTTATACCAGTAGTCGGTATAATACATGAAACAAACACATCTGCAGAATTTTTTTCTCCTTGTTAGCACATTACTACTATATATACAATCACCCCCCATTAATATTCCAAAATGTGCATGATGATTGGCCAGCATACCCATTGTAAATCCCACAATATACCAATGGAAAAAGGTCTGGTCACCCGGACTTTTTAATGTTGGTATAAAGTGTCCAAAACCTCTTTTTTTTTAATAAATAAAAGAAAAAAATGGAGCAACGGAGACTATCTATTCTCCTTTGCTTCCATTTCAAAGCATTGATGTACTGGGAATGCATAGGAATGCAAGTCCCATATGCATGCGCAGTACATCAAAACAAGGATGCAGTATACCACCACCGATGGAAGAACAGTAACGCACCGTTATACAAAGACATTATTTAAGAAAAGTAAGTTTTTTTCTTAAATAATGTCATTGTATAATAGCAATAACTGACTCCGTGGTTACGGTATATTGAAATTTACCCACGGTTGGCTTTATTTAATCACTCGGGCTTCGCCCTCGTGATTAAACCACACCAATTGTGGGTAAATCTTCAATATAGCACACCACGCTGTCGGTTATTGCTTAAATGTACTCCACATTTCTACACCACACACCATGGAAAAAGGGAGGAATATGAGGATGTTTGTCTTGTAACACTCACAGCATGAACTCAGGACCATTAAATTCTAATAACTTCATCACAAGCAGATGGCAAAAAGGAAAACCAAAGTAAAATAAGGATGGGAGAGAAAGAGTAAAATGATGAAATGTTAGAAATGATTCCCCTCATTTTTCCAGACTATGTTCAATTTTGAGTAAGTTGTTATAAGACTTACTCATAAGGATAAGATATTAAGCAGCCAAAGCACAATGGTGTTTTTATGGTTGTAACACAAATTTTGGTTGTTTTCTGTTTTTGACTTTTTGGAAAGTCGATCATATGGTCTTGACCATATGCAGTTTGACTTTCCAAAAGGTTGATCTTATGACACACACACACATATACACACACACACATATATATATATATATATATATTTTTATATATATATATATATATATATATATATATATATATATATATATACATATACACACACACACACACACACACACACACACACACACACACACACACACACACACACACACACACACACACAAATAATTTGACCCAATACACAGATAATTGAGAGAGATCGTACAGTTCTCAGGGTTGTGAAATATGCTCTTTCCCTGACAATGTGTGATCATGGTAGTAGTATATACAATTAGCAGGGGAAGGGTGGAGATTCGGGGGGACCACCTGCAAAAAATGTTTTTTTTTTTTTTTAGTTTTGCATGAAAAGAGATTACTTCTTGGCTCATGAGCAGTAGCATGTCAACATTCATGTTGTTAAAGTTTTTTGAGCTAGGTTATGACAGTTGATATTTTGGTGTTTTGACCTTAATTAGTACACCTACTGCATTTGTTAACTGGGTAGGCAGATTGATACATTTTTTCAGCCATGACCCGTACCATTAGCACACAATTAAAATGAAGCAAACATTAACAAACTAGTGTGATTTCTATTCAGTTAATGTAGACAAAATTTTGGTAGAATAGTGCCTGTATAAGAAAGTAGAAAATAAAATGAAAGCTAGAAAAAGTGGTGTAAAGCGGATCCATACTAGGTGAAATACAAAAGTGGTATACTGAAAAACTGATATTATACCAAAGACATTTCAGGTTTATGAGGTAAGCCAGTGGCGATACACATTTGAACTATAATTGAGATATGAGGGCTGTGCTATATGTTTTATAGTTATGTAAGGTTGTATGGTGTGCCAGTTATCATGAGTTAAAACTTTACACACTGCCCCTAACACACATGAACTGAAAGTCATGAACGAAAGAGAGTAATTTTTTTAATGAATGGATGGCCAGAATAGGCCATGTTACATTTCTTTTGGGAATGAATTCCGGGAATTTGGGGCAATTATAGAACAGGTTCGTTCATTAGTAGGGAGTCCAAGTGGGAACAAGACTACTAAGACTGAGTGGACCTTACTTTTTGTTCCTTAAAGAGTACAGAGTTGTCTGTGATTTATTATTTTTGTTGGGGTGGATGGGACTGCATTACAGATGAAGGTGTTTGAGAGACTTCAACAGTAATGCTGATGATATATTACTGCAAGGCAGTGAGCTTTCTGCAGAGAAAGGCAACGATATTCAGTAGAGGAAGTAGGGAAATAAAGTCTCGAATTTTACTTACTGTGGTTAGTAGGACACAGGGGACCCTGATCACGTCTCTGATCATAATCACCTTGCTCTGTACTGGAAACATCAGTGTCAACAAATGTGCCTCAACAGCGGAGTGAAGCAAAGCTCAAAAAGGGAATCCTGATACTTATACCAAGAACACATTTTGTCTAGGTTATGATTAAATTCTTTGTACCACATAGAGCTTCACATGCTCCATGTACTAACAGTTACCGAAAAAAAAATGTAGGAGTGCAATGTGTTTTACAGATTTGAAACCTATAAAGCACTCAGCATAGCCACACAGATGATGAACAGAAGTGAAGTGTCCCACAGAAACATTATTGGCTTTAAAAGCTGCAAGACACGTCACACTGCCACAGTTTCTTTTGTGTGTGTGTGTGTGCGTGTGCATGTGTGTGTGTGTGTGTGTGTGTGTGTGTCTGTGCAGGCATGCACGACAGTGAAGTGTATAACAGTTTTTAAAGTTGTGAAAATGCTTTGAATGCTATTCTGTGGTGGCTGATGTTATATTCTAGCATAAAACTAGAATTTAACAGCACTGGAAGGCTCTTAACAAAAACACTGTTAAGCACCCTTCTTACATCAGAAAGGTGTATAATAAAGATGGCTTTTTCCAGATGCACAGCATAACTGCAACACTTCATGCACTACAGATGTGTTGTATTCAAAATTATGAGTGATAAAGAGTAATGCATATTCCAATTTTGGGATTAAAAGGATATAAAAAATAAACAGGTCTTCAAATGTAGGCAATCGGTTATATGTCTGAGATATGCATGTCAAGAAACTCATCTTGAGGGTAAAGTTACACAAAAGCCAAATAGAGATTGAGGGAATCAAATTCAGAAATACAGAATAAAAATCAATAATAATTCATAGTCTTAATCTGCTGAGCTACGTTGTGAGTTTATTTCTACTAACTACTATTGTTTTCTAAAGATTCAGGAAGAAAACATCGGATAGCACCCTATCAGACATTGTAACATTAGTCATACTACTTGGAATAACAACAGGTAATGAGCTAAATGTCAACCTATACATAAGAACCACTGTTCCTAAAAATAATCAAAAGCTAGGGATCCTCTATTGGTCTAAGACCTTCCTCAATGTGCATTCCCATGCCAGTGGGCCAGAGCACACAAAATGCCTAGCCTTCTCTGTGGATCGATATTTTCTTCAATCCTGCTCCATTAACTCGATCTGTCATATAACAATCCTGCTAAATTCACCATCAATCTTTGGAGTGCACACCACCAGTGCGCATCTCACTACAGCTATTGCAATGACTTTAATTCAGTCACCGTCACTCTTCCTTGCAACTTCAAACAGCTCACGGTGTTCTTAACTGTGCTCAGATAAGTGAAGCCCAACTCAGTATGCAAATCTGATTACTAAGATGAAAAAACTCCTTTTTGTTTTAGGGGTATGGCCTACAGAAACAATTAATACCCCAGTTAATAAGAGGAAAACAGAAAAAGGATCTTTGTTTCACTCTGGATGGGTAGAGGTGTAGGAATAGGTCTCCCTTTTAGCATAAAATAAGTATTGCACAGAGTTACTGATTACAGCTTTGGTCCTCCAGGGCTATTCTATTCTAGGGGTTTTGATGGTTATATAAGGTGGGGGGGGGGGGTCAGGACACAGTTCTTATTATGCTGGATCCAACCACGAAGGAAGAGACTGGTTCACTAAGTGACTCATGGGTATGTCATTTTTTTGGAAATATGAGGTCCCAATTCCTCTTTCCCTGTCATAACCTGCTGTGTCCTAGGGGAAGAAAAGGTTGCTTATGGAAAGCTGAATACTTAAATACCATCTAATTGGCAATATTTCCACAGATTTATTAAAGCAAAATAGAGCTTTTAGGAGCATAGATGTCTCCATGTCAGTTCTGCAGCACATTCCAAAATGGCTCAGTTGCCCGCGGTCAGGGAGGTTCTTCTCTTGACATCTGTGTCAAAGAACTGGATCACAGAAAATGGCCCCCTTTTTTAAAGGATCAGGCACCATTTTATTTACTTTCTCATGCCCAAAAAACCCGTTTAGTCTGATTTTAGAACTATTCAGTTCCAGTAAGTTTATGAATGTAAGGATATTCAGAATACTCACTCTGCAGTCAGGAGTCCCTCTTTTCCTTCTGCTCCAAGGGCATGGATGATGACTTTGGATCTGCAGGATATAATGGCAGATTTCAGGGTTCAAGCTATGGAGGTTTCTCAGATTTCAGTAAGGGAATCAATATCTTCAATTTGAGGTCTTGGCCTTCAAACAGCTTCTGCTAGAGTGATTCTCAAGAGATTAACTCCATCAGCGTTCCTGCTCCAGCTATGAGATATTTGCATTTATCCATGCTGTAATGACAACCTGGATTAGGTACACTCAGAGCATTTCAATGAGGTGATCCTCTTCCTAGACTTCCTAGGGTACATCATCATGGAGAAACTGAATACAAGCTCTGCCTTTGATTGCCCTTGCACAGTTTTTTTTCTTACCCTGATATTAGACTCAGAGATTGAAATGTTTGTTTTTCTCTACAAGGTGTGGATTCATCATCACATGCTATTGATTAGAGATGCTCAGCAATAATCAGTCCAGAGGACGTCAGACACAGATAGAAGGAATACTTCCATCAGTTTCTGAATGAAGGAAAATCCCACAGAAGCTCTATTACCCCATTCATGGCTAATGAAACTGGAAGTGGAAACCTTCCTAGAAGAAGTCATGGCAGATATGATCAAGATGCTGGATGAATTAGGAGAAAAATGTCTCCTGAGGTTACTTACTGTGGTACAAAGAGGGAGGCACATCTGAGATGGATCCCAACTGACTGGAGAATAAGTATCCTAGCAGCAGTGTACAAGTGCAAAATGGGTATTCATAGCTTAGACAGTACAGCGATATCAAACTCCTGTCACACTGCATGTAAACTTTGGAGAGGGTGACTGATAAATGAATACGCACAGAAGAAAATAAGATGGGATACAAGCAGTTTGGATTCATATCAGGATGCAGCATAACTGACCTGATGATTTTTGTAAAACAGACCAAGGAAAAGAAGTTGGAGATGTGATAAGAGTCCAAATGGGAATTCCTAGACATAGAGAAAGCATATGACAGGGTCCCAAGAAAGCTGATTTGGGCAGTTTCATAACAGTCTGAAGTCCTAGATACACTGGTAAAATTAGTAAATGAAACAAGTATATGACAATGTTTGGCTTCACAGACAGGCTCCCAGTGTGAGTGAATGTGCATCATAGTTCAGCAATGAGCTCACTGCTGCTCATACTGGGGATGGACTACATTAATAAATAGGCTGGCAAGAACAGGTCAACAAAGCTGCCATATTCAGACTCTGATCATGAATTTCAGCAAATGCTGGGGGACTGTAATGCAAAACTAAAGGCACATGGGATGAAGCTGAATACATCAAATGGGGGAATCAGAAGAGTCAGAAAACTGAAATAGAAGGGAAAATTGTGGAAAAGGTTAATAGCTGCAAGTGTCTGGGAGAGGTGGTTGAGGAGAATGGAAGACTGAAAGAGAGGTCAAAGACAGAATCAGAGGAGATGCAATCAACTGCCACTGAATGCCAGAGGTAATGTGTGACAGAAGAATGATGAACGTGTTTAAAATATCGGTGTAGCTAGTGCTTCTTTATGGCCATGAAATCTTGGCAGTAAAGGCAGGGCAGATGAGGAAGCTTGAATGCATGGAAATGAAGTGCCTGAGATGAGTGGTAGGATGCACATTGTGGAACAGATGAAGAAAAACCCACATCAGAGGAGCAGCCAAAATAACCCCATTTGCATACAACATCAAGGAGAAGAGAGTCTGGTAGTTTAGTGAGCCTTGCAGAAAAGAAGAAGAGAATTTAATAAAGAAATTTTAAAATTTAGGAAGAAGGCAAGAGAAAATTAAGATGTCCATCCAAGAGATGGCTATATTGTGTGTGAGAAGATCTTTGACAGTTGGATACATTGTTTGGGAGAAGATCTTTGACAGTCAGTCATGATGATCGAGGAATATAGGAGAGTGGCACCAAATTGAAAAAAGTGGAAAATGTAAATGTGATTCTTTGACTCCGTGTAGAAAATTGGAATAAAGGGGGGGTGATGATGATGATGTGTGGGTTTATTTCTCTGTACTATGTTTTCAAAGACCAAAAGCAACTGCTAATGATTGCATTATACGCCAGCCAGCCACCATGTTGATGGTTCAGAATGTCAGGTTACAAAATGGAAAGTTTCAGTTTTACCTGTGGAGTTTTTAACACCAGTTCCTGTGCCTCCTGAATAAGATTCTGCCATAAGATCCTTTAGTGGGAGTCAGCCATTTGGCTGAATGGGATAACTAAATAATACTCATTATAAAGTCTGTCTGAAGTTATAATTCAGTCACGTCCCAACTATATAAACTATTACTAATAATAAAAAGATAAAAACAATCTTGATACGAGCAGAAAGACAATATAGGGCAAAAAAAAAAAACAGCTTTAGAGGGGGGCATTATCCCTTTATACCTCAGCCTGAAGGCTTTTGCTCACCACCCCTACTTATACAAACCTGGAGGGATGAGGATGTGGGAATACCACTTTCTTGACTCTGTGGGATCTTGCAGTTATATATAACTGTGGGGTAGTGATAAGCCTTCCTCCCCACATGGGTGTGAATGGAGACTTTTGTGAAACATGTATTAATGAATTCATAGTTGGGATTTCAGTGAAGTGTGATTTTTGACAAATGGGCTTAGTCTCCTGGGCTTCAGTCAAATGAAACAGACCCTGTACTTTCCTGTTATGTTTTGCATCCTATCACTAAAGGAACACCTTGCCAAACTAAATAAAACTGACTTCACAGACATGACATGAAGGATAACTGAGGCAATTTAAACATGCCTACAAATCACCAGTTTCATTTCATGGAAGACACGCATGTTAAAGACAGCTAGCTACATCTTCCAAGACCTTAAATAAAATGGTAGCTAATTGGCTGGTTAAAAAAGAAATCTCCATTTCAGTGTTCCTGAACCTGGACTAGTCATCAGAAGAGGGAAAGGAATAAGTAGCCAAAGTCAGCCCACCCACCCAGAGGATTCTGCTGCAAAGTATCTATCTGGGGGGAAAGGCCAGGTAATGCAACTCTTGTCATTTATGACTCAGACAGGGTGTACCTACCAAAGAAACTGCAAGCACCACACCTCTCAACTGTCCAGGTTTTCGCAGAAAATCCAGATTTTTGCCTCATATTTTGATATGTTCCTCATAAAATGTATGGTTTCTGGCAAATCACTGAGGACAGAACTCAGTAAATAATGATGGACATTTCAGTTTTACACTTCATGCCATTCAGAAAATGTATCCTAATGCAAAACCCGTTATTCTAGCAAAGTTTTACATTTGTACAATCAATATTTACAATCTGTCCCTAATTTTGAGGCTTTGTCCGCACGCTATTTTTGGTTTTGTCTAGATTACTTGCAGTAAGGTTGAGAAGTATTCTAAGCATGCTAGGTAGAAATTTAAGTAAAACGAAGTGGACGCTCATAATGGTCCCACAGAATAGCAGGCATTATATCTTAGTTTATAGCCCACTTTGGGGTTAACAGGAACATGGAAAACCATATTCTAACACTATGCTAAATGAATATTGCAATCTCTGGCTTTATCCTCCCTTTCTGATATCCTGACACCTACAGTCAGTAAACAGTCTATAGCACAATAACATGAAAATTAAGAGGAGCATAGCAATAGCATATGCAGCAGTAAGTGATGCAAAAAGAGAGAAGATGGGATATACATAGGGCAGATAATAAGGACAAAGAGGCAGATGAGGCAGGCAGCCAGATATGAACTTCCTACCTTCAAATTATGCCAACGCAATCAAAAATAGCAGCTGTTGTTGAAAATACAAGTTCTGAAATAACCTAAGAAGATGCATAAAACTGAGCATTTTTGTGCTAGTGCTGAAATATTACTAATATAAGTATCGTATGTGAGTCATGTAAAGTGGAGTCCACCTACAGAATTGTCTA
This sequence comes from Protopterus annectens, assembly GCF_019279795.1. NCBI lineage: Eukaryota > Metazoa > Chordata > Ceratodontiformes > Protopteridae > Protopterus > Protopterus annectens. The sequence continues at coordinate 434,430,095 of NC_056738.1, read as the reverse complement.
CACATCATACACAGCTCTGTATTCACACAAAAGCTTGACACTGAGCTCATTATATAATGTGTGAATCAGTGTTTAAGCTTGGCAGTGAGCATATACAATGTACGAACTCTATCCCTAGCAGACACTCCACTCCTACACACACACACACACACACACACACACACACACACACACACACACACACACACACACACACACACACGCACACACACACAGACACGCACACACAGACACAGACACGCACACACACACGCAGTTTTATTTTTTGATGCCTACCAACACAGTGTCATAAAGTCAGCCCGCCACTTTTTCTGCAGTACTAGGCTAAGAAACATATTTATTGCTAACCTTATTCAAGACCACCATGGCAACACTGCTTCCTGCCAAAGCCATTTCCCCATAAAATGCAACTGCAGTGTTAAAACCACATAAGCAAAAATGGGAGCAGCTATACTTCAGCAGTGGAACAGGATGTGGAAAAAAAATGTAGAATTCCTTATTGAAGGAACTCTTACAAATCACTGACATTGTTAGCCAAACTTACTTCATTGTGTTTTTCCTTCTTCCATCATTTTCTCCTTCATCTAGTTCTAAATTTAGTGGTGCATAAAAGGCACTTCTGCAAGTTTCAAATGTTTACATATACTGCACATGTACATAATGTAAAGTATGAGTCGGTCTGTATTTACTTTACACCGTACTTTGCATGTTATCATGACCCAGTCCATAATATGTGCTGTGACTGCTTTTAAAACACCCAAAGGAAGGAAATTCTACAGTATGTGTCAATTGCAAACTGTACTATTACAGTGACCATAAAAATGAAATTCTCTGTTAAGTGTTAGCTGTGATCAGCTAGAATGTCAACTAATAACAGGGAACCTGCAGTAGTGCTGGATTGCAATGTGTCTGATTAGCACATGACTAATAGCGACAGAGCTCCAGTACCATGGGTTACAGTAGCCTAAAAGAACTGAGTTTAGTGGTGTTTCTTTGAAAGTGTAAATATACATTGAGAAAAGCCTCCATTTATCTCATGCAAAATGGAGGGTGGGATCTTACCCTCTTATTTCACCAGCCTAATCCAACATGACAGGAATAGAAAACCTGATGCCATTTCTTACTAATATTAACAGAGACAGTAATTACAAACGCAGCTATTTTTGTCTACTAGAACTATAGGCCAGAGCCTGAGAAGGACAGGATATGAAGTTAGATAATTCCCATGTATTCCTGCCATGCACAAAACTAAAGGGGACCATCACAATCCTGTGTTCACACTGAACATTTACATCCCATCTAAATGACATTGTCACTTCATAGTCTCCAAGGTGTGTGTGTGTGTGTGTGTGTGTGTGTGTGTGTGTGTATCTGTCTCTGCAAAGGCACATGCATTTGAGAATGTGTGTGGGGGGTTGGGGAGTGTGACTCCAAGTCTAAGAGCACCTCTTCTCACCCAAGAGCCAGTGATTTTACTTCCATCTGCTGTATGTCAGTGCTGTGGGACTCAAAAGAGGATTAATGGGACTACACACAATAAGAAACAGTCCAGCCTTTAATGTTTAGCAATCACCTAAAACAGTACACCCACAATCAGCTTATCTCCAGTACTCAACTCACAAGGAGGGGGTCCACTACATGTCTGAACTCTTCCCTTTTACATATTACACTGAAATTCCACTTTGCAGGATGAACACTGACATTACTGTTAGGACTGTCTGTAGGCTGAAACTGTTGTAGCTTTTGCAAATGTAGCCTTCCATGTTGTAGCACAGTCCTCCTGTACCGGCATAACAGGTACAGTCAGTAATGGCCTTTTACTCTGAAAGTGATATTGTACACTGTAGATTGAAGAGATATATAAAAAATAGATGCAAAAGAACCAGATATAGTAATCCGAGAAAATGAAAGACAAAAGTAGCATTAATCATTGAAACTGGTATACCCAGTGATTATGGTGTTTTATATACTGACAGACGCAGAGTCATGAAATTCCAGGATATGTAAGCACAAACAAAAGCAACATGGAATACAGCTACTCAGACAGCTACAACATACTACAACTGTTGCAAAAGAGAGTAAAATCCCATGAGTGGAGGAGCTCCCTGGTCAGCCTCAGTAAGAAGCTGAGATCCCTTATAAGCTCCTCCAAAGCTAGCTATGAAAATAAAATTGCCACTAATTCCAAGGACAACCACAAAGCATTCTATAGCTATGTCAAGAATCTCAATGGCAACACCCAGATCTGCTCTGAGTTACAGCACAAAGGCATGAAAATTACAGACAACTGATATTGCCAACATCCTGGCAGATAGGTTCAGTGTTAACTTTACCTCCCCCTCACCTCCTAAAGGGCCCATATCTATACAGGAAGAATGCAGAGTCCCTGTAATCACAACTACGCAGGTGAAAGCTGCACTCTCTAAAGCCAAAAACACAGCATCCATGGGACCGGACAACATCCCAGGCTGCGTTTTACATGAACTTCAGAATGAATTGGCTCCACACTTAAGCACCGTATTCAATAATAGCCTCGCATCAGGCTTTGTGCCCACTGAATGGCGCACAGCAACAGTTATCCCACTCCACAAAGGGGGAGCCACCACTGATCCCGGGAACTATAGACCTATTAGCCTGACGAGCCTGGTCTGCAAAGCCATGGAACGTATCATCATGGAACTCATAAACAAAGACATTGGTATCCTCCAAACTCTGGATCCCACCAGTTCGGGTTTGTGAAAGGCACATCATGCCTCCTGAACCTGACTGACTTCTTTGAGGCAGTCACCAAAGCCGTAGATGAGGGTAAAGTGGTTCACACAGCCTATCTTGACCTCGCCAAGGCTTTCAACACCATCCCCCATTCTGGAATTATAGCTAAACTCAATAAACTAGGCATAAATCCCTACGTCACAAGATGGGTTGCCAACTGGCTCACTGACAGAACCCACACTGTAAAAGTTGCAGACTCCAAATCTGACCTCAAACTAGTGACAAGTGGAGTACCACAGGGTTCCATCCTGGGACCGCTTCTGTTTGGTATCTACTTCTCTGAAGTACAGGCTAACAGAGAAGGCTTCTGGCTAACGAAGTTCGCGGATGACTGCAAACTAGGAGCCACAGTCAAGTCCCCAAATGATGTGAACATCCTACAGAAGGGCCTCTCTGAGACAGATGCCTGGTGTCAGAGCCATGGCCTCAAGCTCAATGCCAAAAAGTGCAGTGTCATCCCCTTTGGTAAAAACTCTGTACCCATGAACTACCACATAGGCAGCAATCTATTTAACATCGAATGTATGATAAGAGACCTTGGGACCCAGGTGAACAGTAGTCTCTCCTTTGATAGTCACATCACCACAGTAGTCAGGAAGTCCTTCTACGTGGCACACCTCATCATAAAAGGGTTCTCGTCCAGGAAAAAAGAGGTCATCGTTACTCTCTACTCATCACTCATTAGACCCATTATAGAGTACAACCCCCCTTTTGGAATGTACCTCACAAGACATCTGCAGCAGCTGGAAAGGCCACAGAAGTACCTCACAAAGAGGATTACTGGACTCAAACAAATGCCCTACACTGACCGCCTCAGAAAACTCCAGCTTTACTCCGTACCATATCGCCTAGTCAGTGGTGATCTCTGCCTAATATATAAAGCTATGTCAAACCCAGAGCTGTTGGACATGCTACACCTAAAGAAATCCAAATCCCTCCAAGCTACATGCTCTAGGGACCTAAACCTTGTCACCACAATAAACAGGACATGCTGGAGGGATAGATTCCTGTCCCAGAGACTTCCCATACTCTGGAAGAGGCTACCCATCTATGTCAAGCAAAGTTCTTCATTAGCACTCTTCAAGAAAAATCTTGATGAGTAGATGGGAAATAGGAAATACACCCAGGGGATCACTTCTGTGTCTCTGCTCATCAGTGGCACAGGAAAATAACTTTCTTGGGTGGCATAAGCCAGGGAACCTAGTTGGCTAGGCTTGCATAGGCCCTTGGGCCGATGGCCTAGTACCTACCTATGGACCTATGAACTAGAACCAACAAGACTAATAAACAATTTACAGTCGTACTCACATATGCTATCAATACAAATAACCCCCCATATTAACTGAAGAAGAGTAATTTGAGGTTGCTGAGTACAGCACTCTTGACAAACATCAAAGACTGAAGTAATACCACTCTCGTGACTTTAATCATACTCTGAATTAGGAATGTGATCCATTCCTGTTCAGGGTGTAAGAAACCCAAAATAGTTGGAGAAATTTAAAACAGAGATACATAAAAGTTATAGGGCTCCAGCTATAATTCTGCCTCTATGTTCTACCTACATTTTGTCAGTTTCTTCATGCATGCAAGTTTCTTTAACCAAGAACTATCAATATGGAAGAATCCTCCTGCCATCTCCCCACCATCATATAATCTTGGAGGGAAAACAGCAAAATGCATAACTGAACTGAGAAAACAGTACCAAGTCTAGGCCATCCATGAAGGATTCATGCCTTTTTCTACATCTTAAATGTAAGTCTTATAAAATGCCATCCATATAGCATTAGTATGAGCGGTCATCAAGGGGACATTGCAAAACTCTGCCAACTCTTCCCTTTCAAAAATCTGACATCTTTGCACTGACAAAGTGTCATTAATTTGTAACTCAGAGCAAACAAACAGCACTTATTAATAGTGACTAAGCCCAGATAAAAAAAGACAACAAACAATAGGAGTAACTCATCACTTGCTTAATAGTAATAATTAATGCTTTCAGATGAATTCATAAACTAACTGTACAATTTCTTGTATGTTTTTATTCTCTGACCTACATGCATTGTTTAAAGATTTATTTGACAGTTTAAATGTACTCGGTTCAGCAATTCCTATATTAGAAGTCACATCATTTTATACATTCTACCATCTAGTTATAATGATCTACATAATGTTCATCTACCACAGATTCAAATTACATGCTATAAATTTTTAATCCAAACTATAACAGGACAAGATTTTCTTTAATAAATGTCCTGAGCCAGACATAATCACAATAATTTCAGCTCTGCCTTCGAGTCAAAATCTGTGTACTGGGAGGAACGTAATTAACTTTCATTGCCTTCTCCATAAATTGTTTATTTCAGTTTTATATGCAATGCCTAAGATTTTTTGAAAAAAACAGTCTAAAGATATGGCTAGGTCATGTTTACTGCAACAGTAAACTTGGGTTTCCCATGTGGCTTTTGCCATTAGGCTATGAAAAATATTCATTATAATCATTTTTCTAAGAGTATTCCATATTTCTCATTCTTGCATACTAATGAGTTATTGCTTTGAGTGTATATGGGCTTACTATGCCAACTGCAGCACCACTGGGTACACCCCAGGCTTACCAGAAATGGCAAACAGTGATGAACTCACTTTGGTATCAGACGATAATGTCATTAATTCTTACTCCAGGACTGGTTTAGTGTGGGCTTCTATACAGCTGAGGTAAGATAATGAATGAAAAGACAAGTAGCAAGAAAACAAGTGATTAGAGGCATGTGAGGCTGTCACTCTTCAGCCAAATCCTTAAAATGGTAATTAATTATGCATTTTATTTTACCTTTTTCAGTCCTCATCTCCTGCTTACCTCACATCCTTCATGAAGCACAAGGTCAATTACTGTGTATTTGTTACTCCTAAGAGAAACTTCAACAACTGGGGTCAACATAATGTGTATGTGAGTGGAAGAACATAATATTTACTGCATTACTTTAGTGTTCTCCAGCTACCAAGGGCAAACAATGTGCACTGGTCTATGAGTTTCCACATCATTTTATCTTATAACAAGGATAGCATTTGCACAAATCTATGTTAGCATACTAGTTTAGCATATTGTTAATGTAATAAATCCAATCCGCCATTCTTATGACAATAAAAACACTCAATATTTATTATTGTCATTCGAATTGCGTATTGGATTTATTACATTTACAATTGGAACTGTGGAGATTTATTTAGTTTAGTATATTGTTGAATGTAAAATCATTAAAAAGCTTAGGTTTTTACTAATAATGATGTAAAAAGTAATATCATGGTCTTTATTTTTCTTCACCTTAACTCATTTTTTCAGTACTTCTATCATTTAAAATAAATTCATTCAGCTTTTAAGTTACTCACTAAGCAAATAAAGTAAATAATATATTTCAATGAAATAAGAGCCCTAACCAATGTGCTTTAAAATTGTTGCCAAGCAATATATACTTTTCAAAGCTGTACTGTAAGGGCTTTTCCTGGTACATGCATAGAAAGAGTAGGTGGAAGTCAAGAAAACAGCACAAAATAATGTTCAAGTATATTATAATTACTGAGCAACCCTATGGCATGTACCCCTTCATTTTTATTTTCAAATAGCTTTTATCGGATATTAAAAACTCATACTTCATCTCCAAGTAGAAACTGTAACAGTTATAAAAATATTCCACCCATTGGGCTTAGTCTCAAATTTTAATGCCTCCTTTTTTCAGCACAGTCCTCTCACTCATCAGACTGCTACCTGCCTTTTTTATTTACCCTTACCTTTTACCATAATTCATTTAAACAGCAATGCACAATAGTTCTTGACATCATGGTGGCTCAGTGGTTACAGTTTATCTCTCACAACTGTAGTCTATGGGTTCATTCCTAAAGTCACAAAACACTGTGTCGAGTTTGTATGTTACCTGTAAGCCTGTTTTTTTCCCCTGCATAATCCAGTTTCCTCGTCCTTCTCAAACACATACTGGTTTGTTGGCTGTACTAAGCTATCTATGTACAGGTTCATAGGTGTGTAATAGGCTAACAACCACAAGGGCATTTTAAGCCTAGCCATGCATCCCAAATCTCTGACAAGGTCTGGTACCCTCGATAAGTATAAGCAGGGGCTTAGGAAATTAATCCTTTACAGGCTGCCTGTGTCCATTAGAGACAAGTTGGCAAACCAGGGATGAAGTTTCTGTTCTCTAACAAATTGCCCAAATTACACTTGAATTGGATTAGGGAGGATTTTTGCTTCACATGGATGAACAGCCCATTCCAGAGAAGGGTTAATCTCTGGGATACATACCTATCTCTCTAGCAGGTCTTATCTATATCACAGGCAAGGTTTTGGTCTTTAGAATGGGTAATCCTGGCGCTGCTTGTTTTGCGGATATGCAGGAGATCCATCAGGGTGGGCTCCCATAATGCTCTGTATGCCAGGCATAGATCTCCCCTCAACAGCCTTTAGGAGACAGAATACAGGGATAGAGCTTTGAAGTGATCTGCAGAGGACATGGTACGTATGCCCTGTATTCTTTTAGTGAGGAACATCTGTAGATGTTCCAACTGTTGGATGTGCCTAGTTAAATACATACCAAAGGGGACACTGTACTCAATGATAGGTTAAAGGAATGTTGAATATAGTAGAACAATTACCTCCTTGGACCTAGATAACATACCTTTGTTTATAAGTTGCACAACATAAAATGATTCCTTCACTACTGTAGATACATTATAGTCAAGGGCTAGATTACTCTGTGTGTGTGTGTCCCAAGTCCCTGACTACTGAGTTTTGTCAATATGATAGTTACCATGGGTGGATGATTTCCTGAAGGAAACTATAATGCATTTCTTGGCATTTAGTTTTAGTCTATGGCTCTGACACAAGTTATTTGCCTGTGGCAGCCCTTCCTGGAGAACATTCATATTGGTAGGGGATTATTTGAATGTTTCTAATTTTCAAATGTCTGCAAATTTGGTTAGCCAGAGGCCCTTTACATTAGATTTATCTTCAGAGAAATAACCACTGCTGTATACTGCATTTATCCCTGTCATAGCTGAAACAGAATTGTAGAACAACTACTCAACTTATTTACCTAACACATACAAAAATAAATAAATAATTCAAAATGAAAAATAATGCCTGTATATATTCAGCATGTATTTCTAGATATGTGTCTGTGTATGCTACTGGTCTTTGACTTCAGTCCTGTATTGGATGGATGAGTTATATACAGATGTGAATGGCTTACTGTTATTATCAGCTAACTGAATAATACACTGCTGGGTGAAAAACATTGTTTTAACTTTTACAATTCACAATAACAGACTATGAGGAAAATAATCCACTCTCATAAACATGAGAACAGTACCAATAGTTCATGAATATTTAGGATAGAGTTTAACACAGGAAGCCTGTTACACCAAGCTGTTTGTTGTAGTGTTGTTTAAGCAGACTGAGTCACACAAGTCCTACCGCTGACAGTATTTCACTGCACCACCCAGTGCAACAGCTGACAGTGTTTCACTGCCCCATCCAGCACAACAGCTATATGCTAAGAATAGCATGGTAGAGTACGAATCAGCATTCTACTGTGTTATGCAACCCATACCCCTACTCAAAATTAGCATGACTATGGAGAGCTAGACAAAGTGCCACACCTTCCAGCATGGCCCCAGAAACTCTCCAGCCCATCTACACCAACTTGTATACAGTGCGAGTCTGTTGATGGACAGTTGTTCCAGTAACTGACAAGACCACATTAGAGTACTTCCTTTGTTTCAGGCCTACTGTGCTGTGCAATGCACTGTCTATGACTACTTTGCCTTGCCAGGTTATACCCGGTATACAGCAGTGAGGCAGGCTAAAGCCTGCTGGTATGAAATTGACGCAACTCATTATAAAGGTCTAGGATTCATTGCACAAGTGCCAAATTATGAGTTGCATAACAGTTCTGCTCTGTGATTCACAGGCTTTTATGTAGCAAAATGGGTATCCCATGTCTCAGAAGGATTTGTAAAATTAAATATACGGGTCCATATTATATGCTTGAAGTTTTAAAACTTCGACGCTCATATAATCGACCCTATATGAGCAAAGTTTTAAAACTTCGAACATATAAAAATAAATAAATAAAAACTAAAACAATCTACCTGAATGATCTGAGCAGGGGGGCAACACCCCTGGCACCCCCCACTACTTAAATATACCAACTCCGAGATTGCACAACAGTGAAGTGAGATCACCATAAGTAATATTTCCCTTTACTTCACGGTAGTGTGATCTCGGAGTTGGTATATTTAAGTTGTGAGGGGTGTGGGGGGCACAGCCTCCCATGTGGTGGGTGCAGGGGGGTTTGTCCCCCTGCTCAGAGCATTCAGGCAGGATGTTTTTGTTTTTATTTATTTATTTTTTATATGTTCAAAGTTTTAAAACTTTGCACATATAGGGTCGATTATATGAGCATCGAAGTTTTAAAACTTCGAGCATATAATATAGACCCAAATATGCATGCTGCCCTCAGCATGACAAGCATACAGCTCATCTGCAAAGCTAAACATCCATCTAACTCTGCCTTATGGGATGCTTCAAAAATTACACCCAGTTTCAGAAAAATGTTTATACACACATACATTACATTTTGAAATAAAATTATAACTATTATGCAAATGTTTTTGTATAACAGATATGATTTTAAGATGCAATATTTTATTAGTTATGTAAAAATTCTGATAATTTTAATATGTAAAAGTTAAATATTTTCTGTTTGTGGGGGGGTACTCGTAATTTAACATATGTAAATGCTTTTATCAAGAATAGCATGACTAAAGGAGACTTTTTATTTTCTTATTTGTATTTAGCACAGAGTGCAACATGGAATTTTGTATGATAACACAACTGAAAGAGGTAAGCCCAAAAAAGTGGGCATTTTTAAAGATCTACTTAAACAGTGCACACAAAAAGGTCCTTGTATGTTAATGTAATGCCTCTTTGGGAGTCCAGTGTTGTATTAGAAGTTATATATGACTTGTCTTTGTTTTAACATCCTTTAAGGTCACACATTCCATGGCTGAAATTTTAATATGGCAGTTTCTTTGCTGGATCAGCCAGCATCTGCATAAAATAAGATGCTACTTGAGGTATGTACATTTTTTTAGATTTGTATTCCAGTTTGCAGGTATTAGTTATTTTGTTTGCATTTTTTATTCCAGAATTACCCATAAAGATAAAAATACCAGACCGCTCTGGATAACCTAATATAATGATAACTTATTAATACATAAAAAAAAACTTCATGCTGAAACATTACTGCAACTGATCAAAAGCTACTTCCTTTACTAACTAGAATCACTAAGCATAACATTAATGCATACATATACTACCTAAATATTTGTATGACACAGAATATCACTGAAATAACTAGTTGAACTGACTGAATATTTAATAGGAAATATAGCCACATGAAACATTTATGTAACACTAAATAAATATTGAAGTATAAATAGCAATACTTACAGTGACCATAGGCAGAAATATTGTATTATGTAAAGCACTATGAATGACTATGTCATTTAAACACCATGCAATTATTTTAAACCAACAAGTCTAAATCCCTGCGATACTGCAAACTCAAAATGATGACTCTCCCCAAATCATACAATATAGAACTTTTTCTAGCCCCAAGGACAGGCATCCTTGCATCCCCACCAGACTAGCTTCTCGTTTTGATATATATATATATATATATATATATATATATATATATATATATACATATATATATATATATATATATATATATATATATATATATATATATATATATATGGGTCTACTTCAGTAAACTGAAATCCCACTTACCCAGCTTTCAAAAGACCGAGACAAAAAACCCGAAACTCCAGAAGAGTTTCTAATAGAATTTGTGGTTTTCCAACAAATCACTGAGGAGCGGTCACAAAATAATGACAAGCATTTCAGTTTTAGACATATCCTTCAAACAATGCACGATAACACAACTCTTGTTATTCTATCAGCTTTCTAAGTTTATAAGATCAGTATTTACAACTTTGTTCATCATTATTTAAGGCTCTGTGCACATTTCTTGAGCTAAGACTTTGCCATGTACATATGGAAGGCTAAGCAAATACAAGGAAACTCAGGTATATTCTGAAAAACTAAAGAAATGTACCTGATTTATCTTGCATTTCTATCCTCTCTCTCTTACATCTCTAAACTGTCTGGATTTTATAAAAAAAAAAAAAACAACAGACAGCATAGATCTTCCTTTCTCCATTGCTTGTTTTCAACAACACTGATGTACTGTGCACGCATGGAAATGCAATTCCCATATGCATGCGCACTACATCAACAAACGGATTAATGAGGAAACAATATGGAGGAACACTATGGTGCTTTTATAAAAATACTTTTTTTAAGAAAAGTAAGCAGTTTATTTCTTAAATAATGTCATTGTACAATAGCAATAACTGAGTCGTGGGTGTGAGTATATGAGGATTCACCCATGGTTGGCACTGTTTAATCACTTGGGCTTCACCCTTATGATCAAACCATGCCAACCGTGGATAAATCCTCAATATACCCACACCCACTCATCAGTTATGGCCTAATAGTTTACCAATGATGGATTTAATAATAAAGTTAAAAGTTGCTAGAGTGGTAATGAATCTATCAGCCTGATGTAGTGGAGACTAATCTGCTTTCTTTTTTTGACATTGACGAACTTAATATTTGTACAAAAGTAATCAAACCATATTAACAAGTTCACATTTACAAACATTAAACATGACATATAATCAATCCAACATCACAAACATTGTTCAGTTAATGCCTTCTCTTAAATCTCATTGCTCCAACAAAAAGTTTTCTGTGTGTATTGTTCCCACAATTTCCATTGTTTCTATATAATTTACTGCTACCCTTTTCTAAAGATCCCACTTCCTATTCTTTTATCGTTATTACAATACTCACTACCTCACGTAGGGTTGATTTCCATTATCTAGTTACTGTGTTTATGGCGGCCACCAGGAATAAACCTAACAAGACCTTAGTATGTCTAGACAGTTCAGATCCTGTATCTTTACTCAAAAAATAATTTCCTTAGTTACACTCAATTGCTCGACCAGTATTCTTGACATAGTCCTCTGTAGGGAATTTTTAAAGCCTAACAACTTATTACACTCAGAAAACATATGCTTCCAGGAACTTCCTTCTTCCCCATTACCTCCAACATTTGCGATCTACCTGGGCAAAAATTCTTTGGAGAGTACTTGAGGTATAAAAAGTACCTATGCAAACACTTCCAGCAAAAAATCCTAAATCTTTTGAGACTTTGTTGCATATTGGGGAGCCATGCATACTTCTTCCCATTGTTTCTTTGTGAATTGCTTATCTAATCTCTCTTCCCAATCTTTTATGACTGCCTCTGATTGACTCCTATAGTTATTGTACAATATCTTATATGTCCTACTAATTCTCCATTTTTAACAGCAGTTTATTTTCTAGATTCAACTAATAACTTAACCAGTGCAGGTCTTTCATTAAGGATTCCCCTATCCTTTTCTCTTTGCATGTACTCAATATCAGTCTTTGATAGGGAAGACATACTCCAGCCTGCAGCCCAAATGTCTTTCTGGCCTCTTCCCATTCTATTACTTTTGCCTCTCTAATTATTTGTTCTCAATACCTTGTTTTTTTGCCAGCTTCATCCAGTAGATTCCTGCCCTGTCTTGCTTATTCTCTGTAACCCTAAATGCAATAATCCCTATTGGCAGAATCTGTTTTCACCATTCCTATGTTGGCTTTGTTCTTAGTATGCTTTCTGCTACCTTAGGAATGTGGTATTCTGTGTGACTGTTGTTATTCTTCTTAAGGATCTGCATCCACAATCCCACCATCTCCTTATTTCTTGAATTTCACCCTGGTTCATCATCATCATAATCCTCACCCCTTTTCAATTTGAACTGCAGCCTTTGGCATGTGCTACGTATAAAAGCCTTAACTGTGTTGCTCTAAAATATCCATTTCAAATCAGATAATCCTAAACCTCCCTGTTCTACAGGAAGGGCCATCTTATCCCACTTGACTCTGCCCCTCCCATATAAAATCCTTTGACTAGCAGCCTATCTATCCCTGGAGGAGTGTTCCCAGCACAAGAATCTGGTAGTCTATTGGCCGTTTTGGGCCAATTTCTAGCTCTTTCAAGTCCCCCTGTATAAAACCCGCTGTAGCATGGCTTTGCTCGATTTTGCGCATAGCGCAGCATTGGGCAGCGCCGCTTAATTGGGTTTAACCCATTCTCGGCTCCATAAAGTCTGCTCTTCACTTTTTCCCTTAGAACTGATCTAGTTCTCATAATAAACACCCTATTCCTACTTTAAAGCCTGGCACTTGCTCACTAAAGCAATTATATAAGTCAGCACTAAAAAATTAAAAGCACTACACCCTCACAAACTCCCCTTGAGTACCTTGTTCCCCACTGGCCCTTTTTTCAATTATAAAGGAATTCCCAATACTATTCTAGCATGTCCAAAGGTCAGTTGTCAATCTCCTCTCCGGTCCAGCTGGTGAATCTGGAAATCTTGAGGCAATGTTAAAACTGCCTCATGTACACAGACAACCCTCTCCTCCTCCCAACAAATTCCAACACATGTGAGAGATGCAACCATATAGCCAAACTGGAGGCTAAGCTCTCTCAACTCAGTACTGGCGTAACCAGTCAGGAGGAGAAGGAAACCACACTTACTACAATTCCAGTCTCACATAGACCTACCACAACAGCAAACCAAACACATAAACACACAAAAACATACTCGGAGGCTCTAAATAAAAATCTGCCTAAGCAGCAGAGACCTCCAAAGCAGATACCCAAGCAACCGCTACCCCAAAACAAAACACATGCAACACATAGCTCACAAAGCCAGTGTGCCGAACAGTCACAGCTCTTAAGGCTAAACAACACACCTGATACACTTGTAATAGGTGACTCTATCGTCAGGCACACTGACGTCCCGCTCACCAGGCTGAACAAGGAGAAGGTCACGGTGAGCTGCCTGTCGGGAGCTAGGATCTGCCACATAACACAAGCACTCAGGTCACTCCAAGGCAAGTACAAATATGACTCAGTCATTGTCCATGCTGGTGTGAATGACCTGAGACGTACCTCCCTGGACTACATGAAAAGAGACATAGAGGAGCTCTCTGAGCATGTAGCCCAGGCCGGTATGACCCTGACCTTGAGTAGCATCTTACCCTCACCAAGAATAATGCCACAATATGAAGACAAAATGATCAATTTCAACAATTGGCTTAAGTATTGGTGTCATTCAAAGGGGATCCAATGCCTGTCAGCCTGGGATGACATGCTCGACAAGCCACGAAGCTTCGCTAAGGACAGCTTGCACCTGTCACCCCTGGGCTTTCGGATATTGGCAAAGGCTCTTGCCACCCCCATAGTGCCTTTTTTAGGCAAGGTTCAAAAGACAAACCCACCTCCATAGGTATCACAAGGGATAAGAAACCAAGAGTAATGCTACTCAACGCCAGAAGTCTAAACCTCAAGATGCATGCACTCGAAACTCTCCTTAGCATGGAGAACATTGATATCTGTGCAGTAACAGAAACCTGGTTCAAGGCTCCCGAGAACACCTCAGCACTACCAGGTTATATCTCATACCATGCTTTTCGGCCCCAAAACTTGGACCGAACCACAAAAGGAGGGGGAGTATCAATATTCGTCAATGATACCCACACCTCCAGGTTGGTGGCACAGCACGAAGCATCAGAGACTATCCATGTGCAACTAACAGTGGGTAAAACTGCCTTCCAGTTTATAGCCTGCTACAGACCACCCTCCCCCACTCGGCCTTCCTGAGAACACTGGAAAATATGAAGGTCTCTCCAAACACCATTATACTGGGTGACTTCAACTACCCAAACATAGACTGGGAGCATTACTCTAGCTCCAACACCCTAGCCCAAAGGTTCCTAGAATTTATGAACTCAAATGCTATGGAACAACTTGTTACCACTCCCACAAGAGGGGAAAACATACTGGACCTGATCATCACCAACATGGGGACTCTATGCTCCAGACCAGAAGTGTATCCCTCACTGGTAAGATCAGACCATAAACTAATCTCACTGGATATTCACATCCCGACCCCACCCCCTGCCCAGCAAACCACAGTGAAAAACTTCTCTAAAGCAAATTTTACACTCCTCAAAACCAAGGTGGAATCCTTCAAAGCCCCCGGGCCTGTGGAAAATATGGCCCAGACCACAGAATCCTTTATAAACGCATTCTATGAACACCTTCAGGAATGCATGGATCATGTAATCCCAAATAAAACCAAGACCCAATCCTCCAAAGGCAGATGTCCTGTCTGGAGGACCCCAGCCATAAACAAACTATACAATAGAAGGAGGAAGCTACTACATGATAGAGCAAAATCCCAAAACGGGAAAGCATCTCTGAGCAGTATTAGCAAAAAACTACGGGCACTCATAAAATCGTCTAAGGCCAGCTTAGAGAGAAAAATTGCACAGGACACTAAGGATAATCACAAGGCTTTCTTTAGTTATGTCAGGAACCTAGGTGGGAATTCCCAGATATGCTCAGAATTAGTCCAAAATGACAAAAAATACACCGAACCCACAGACATTGCCAACATCCTAGCTGACGGGTTCAGCGCAAACTCCCCCCCCCCCACCAAAAGGGCAAATATCTATCATAACAGTGTGCTGCCCCCCTGACATCTCAGATGCTCAGGTAAGAGCCGCCCTCTCCAAAGCAGAAAACACAGCATCAATGGGACCAGACGGTGTCCCGAGCTGCGTCCTACATGAACACCAAGAAGAGCTAAACCCAAACATAAAACTACTGTTCAATCTTAGCCTTACTACAGGATATGTACCCAAAGAGTGGCTTACAGCAACAGTGGTCCCTCTCCACAAAGGTGGTGCCTCAACAGATCCTGGAAACTATCGCCCCATAAGCCTGACTAGCTTGGTCTGCAAAGCTATGGAAAGGATCTTCATGGACCTCATAAATAAAGATATTGGGGACCTACAGACACTGGATCCTACCCAGTTCGGCTTTGTTAAGGGCAGATCCTGCCTCTTAAACCTGGTCAATTTCTTTGAAACAGTCACCAAGGCCATTGACGAAGGGAAGGTGGTCCATACAGCCTACCTTGACCTCGCAAAAGCCTTCGATACAATACCTCACTCAGGCATTATAGATAAGCTCACCAGCTTAAATATAAACCCCTATATCACTAGATGGGTTGCAAAGTGGCTCAAGGACAGAACCCACATGGTTAGAATTGCTGGAGCCATGTCAGACTCCAAACCAGTTACAAGTCCCACAAGGCTCAGTCCTGGGACCTCTCTTGTTCGGTATATATTTCTCAGAGATACAGGCCAACACGTAAGGACTGTGGCTGACCAGGTTCGCGGATGACTGCAAACTGGGCACCATAATCGACTCTCCAGCCAACACAAGCATCCTCCAAAAGGGCCTCATAGAAACAGACAACTGCTGCCTGAGCCATGGCCTCAAGCTAAATGCCAAAAAGTGTATAGTCATCCCCTTTGGCAAAAATAAAGTGCCCACAAATTACCACATAGGTGGTAATCCATTAAGTACGGAAGAAGTAATTAGGGACCTGGGGACCCAAGTTGATAGCAATCTCTCATTTGACAACCACGTGGCCAAAGTGGTTAGAAAAACATTTTATATAGCTCACCTAATCATGAAGGGATTCACATCTAGATCAGGGGAGGTCATCGTGCCACTTTACTCATCCCTCATCCCTCATCAGGCCCATAATTGAGTACAATGCCCCTTTTGGGATGTACCTTACCAGACACTTGCAGCAACTGGAAAGACCCCAAAAGTACCTCACCGAGAGGATCAAAGGGCTCAAACAGATGCCATATGCTGCCCAGTTAAAGAAACACCAGCTCTACTCAGTGGCATACCGCCTGCTCTGAGGCGATCTGTGCCTGATGTATAAAGCCATGTCCAACCCGGAATTAATGGACATGCTGCACCTCAGAAAATCCAAATACCATCAAGCTACGCGCTCGAGAGACTTGAACCTCAGCACTGAAATAAATAGGACATGCTGGAGGGACAGATTCATAACCCAGAGGCTCCCTTCACTCTGGAATAAAATCTCAGTCCAGGTTAGGCAGAGTCCCTCATTGACTCTCTTCAAGAGGAATCTTGATGAGTGGATGGGAGATCGTAGGTTTACCCCGGGTATCACTTCTGTGTCACTGTTAGACAGAGGCACAGTATACTAACCTCAAAAAAGGGCATAGCAAAATTAATTTAAAATGGGTAGCGAAAGCCAAACACACTCTGGCAAGGCCTATAAATGCCCTAGGGCAGATAGCCTAGTATGAACCTATGAACCTATGATCCTATGAACTCTTTATTAATTACCATCCTCATCTTCTCCTCTGGTTGACAAAAAATATGCCTGACCTGTGTATACAACTTAAGGGACTAAAAACATTATTACAGCTTGTATCTTGCTATCCATATCCATAAGCAAGAGCTTCCAGTTTCTCAGGTTTTGTATTATCTTTTTAGTTTAATTCCCATATATCTTTAGATG
This sequence comes from Protopterus annectens, assembly GCF_019279795.1. Taxonomy (NCBI): domain Eukaryota; kingdom Metazoa; phylum Chordata; order Ceratodontiformes; family Protopteridae; genus Protopterus; species Protopterus annectens. Next base: position 434,412,677 of record NC_056738.1, on the reverse strand, counting down.
CCATAACAGTGTCCCTTTTAACACATACTCGTAAATATGTTATTTTATCATGTCGAAATAAATTATTTATTTATTGAGATGTGTTTATTGAAAGTCTGACTGGGCACAGGAACCCTTTTTCAGTGGAGGGCTGTGGAGAAACAAATTTAATGCAATCGATATGTATAATAAATTTTATAATGCAGTGTAGTAAATACATAAGATAGTAGTCAGTATAATAAAATTTGTATTGATACTTGCAAACATCAATATATATTAGTGCATTGAGAATTTACAGATAGAAGGTTGATGCATAAGATAAGTAGATATAATTTAAGAACTGCATTAGAGTGAGGTATTAGAGAGGATATGCAAATTTAAGTGTTAAAAGAGAAACAGCGATGGAATGGTAACTTGTTTGTGATAAATTAGAAGTAGGTATAGTAGTTTAAGTACTACAGTAAAGTGATAATATAATTAATATGTGAAATATGGGTATTGCTGAAAAAATTCATGTATGGGTAAGTAGTTTACAGCTATAATCTTTACCTTCGTTAATTACATATCCTGAAAAAATGTGGGAATGTCTCAGAATGTTTCATAACACTGACATGTCCTTTTCTGGTTTTATCAGGTGCAAAATAATATCGTGCAAATACAGGCAATTTTTCTTGAATACCATAGCAGGTATAGCCTTAAAATTTCTGCTTTTTGAAAGTCCTCCACAAGCTATAGAGACTCTGCTTCAGAGAATCTATGTGTGTATATAGTTATAGATGGGGGGTATTGATTTAATGAGATAATAGCTAATACCAGTTCATGGTCGCTGATTGCATTGTAATTTCTGTGGGAAGTTAGTAATCATTAGGTCTAGCAGAAGACTGTGGCTGTTTGTAGTGTTTAGTCTAATAGCAGTGCTAACTGTATTAGGTTTAGGTTGGAAAGCATTAACATCAAACATTTTTTTTTATCTTGTACATGGGGTAGGGGGTGTCACATCAACAGTCATCATCACCTAGAGCCAATGATCACACTGATAGGTGGCTCGCCGGTGTTTGAATAACCTGATTTCTTTTAGGACCAAGTAGATCTATGTTAAGGTCAATTAGATGCAGAAGGCTTTCACTTTCATGTATGTGTATCTCATGTATGCTTTTTCATACCGTCTGAGGGTGGAAGGTGTGACATGCAAAGTATACCTATAGCTATCACAGTGTAGGAGCTGAAGGTTATCTGTGCTACTAACCAGCTTGGCAGTCTTCATTTTGAACTGCAATCTGGCCAATCAAATTACTTTTTATTTTGGATGCTTCTTTACTAGCAATTCAGCATCCCCTCTAGTCTTTTTTCTTGTCAGCCTTACTGCCCTGGAGTGCCAATTGTCTTTACTAAAGACATGGTTACAGTGTTACTAAGGACTGATTTAAATATATATATATATATATATACACACACACACACACACACACACACACACACACACACACACACACACACACACACACACACACACACACACACACATATACATAGACAGATAAATAACAGTGGTCAAGTGCCTGTAATCAATGAAGATCCATATCATAACATAAAACTTTTTCTGGCTGCCTTAGTAATAACACATGTATATTGCCTATAATGCTATTTTCCACAATAATTAGAAGTCAAAATAGTCAGTAAATACTGCAAAATGTGTATAGTAGCACCCGTTGTGTTCTAAGAATGCTACATGTGGTGAAAAAAAAACAGCTTTAGCCATTTTAGATTATTTGCTCCTTTTACTGCTCTGAAAAGAGATGGGTAAAAAGTTTCTCAGTCCCTTCAGTCACTTTCTTTCTACTAGTTTACAAAGACTGTTCTTTACTAAAGGTATTTTTTTACAGCATCTCACTTTGATTGACTGCACCTCATTTTTTTAAATATTAGCTTGATTTCTTCAGCTCTATCTAGCCATTTATTTATGTTGGCTTCTCCTTAAAAAATCAGGAAATGTTTTGTAGATGGTAGATTCCATGTGAGAACTAGCATGATATGTTTCTTTTTTTGCCTGGGAAAGCAGCACATCTTAAATTTTGTAGTATACTATCTACTGTTTGATGAAACATTTCTTTCTAAATGTTCGTTAGTGTTTCAGGTACTATGGAGAAAGATTTAGATATTCCCATAGGAGAGTTTGAGATGGAAAAATAACTGATGCCAAAATTCAATGCAAAAAAATGCATAATTATATAGTTTGGGAAGATGACCACCTCTGAAAATTAGAACATTGATAACATGCTCCTAAGAGCAGCACCAGAAGTAAGGGACTTCTGAATGCAGGTTGACAGTAACCTGAACTTTGATCACAATGCACCTATGGTGGCGAAAAAATCCATTTTTGTGGCACAACTTATAATAAGTACATGACATCCAATCTAAGATCATAGTTCTACTGTACTCAGCCCTCATTTGACCAATAATTGAGTACAATGCACCCTTTGGCATGTACATGACCAGGCATTTGCAACTGCTGGGGCAGCAACAGAAGTTCCTCACTAAAAGAATACAGGGTGTCAGAGCCGGATCCAGCAGCAAGCAACCAAGGCAGATGCCTACAGCCCGCTGGTTTGGATGGGGCCCACTGGCCAGGGGATTCATTTTTTTTAATTAAAAAAAAAAAAAAGATTACTTATTTTTATAAGGACATTCTTCTTTAAGAATACCCTCTGCATTTGGTTGTACACACCTGCTGCATCTGTGCGATTTGTTTACATGTTTGTCTTCCTCACAAATGGAATTTGAATACAAGATGATGTTTTGGTCCATGGGCGGACAAGTAAGAAGGTGTTTGTGTGTGAAATGCCCGAGTTAAGGATACCAGGTAGTTAGTAAATTTGCTCAGGCTCAAACCCTGTAGCTTACTTACAGGAAACAAGAGCTGCATTTTTCAAGAAATTAAGTTTCAAGTGCATTTCAAGGAATTATGAGCTTCAATGGAAGAGAAGTTTAGCGCTGCTCATGCCAAGTCTGTTTACAATGTGCAACTGTTTTGTTTAGCAAATGGTATCACTATTGTGCTATAGAATACAAATGCATTGTTAGTAGCACAACAGGTAGCATATTTGCTTTTGATGCAGGAGGCTGTGGGTTCTGCTCCCAGAGCATGTAGATGGATTGCTGATACTGTGCTGTACTTTAAGGGTGGGGTGGAGTGTTGCAGTCCTGAGTATGTCCTCCTTTGGATAAAATGTCTAGTAACTATGAACTTATCAGTTATCCATCCCCTAATGTAATATTACCAGCTTACAATTTTGTTTAATGTAACTTTGGCAATTTATTCTTCAAGGGCAGCAGACACTGAATTTGTAGATAAAACAGTGAAATATAAAGTTGTTTGCTAGCAGCAACCTCTTCATTAGTTACAGATCTCTTTAATGTGTATATTGACTGATACAGGTAGATTGTAATGACAGAAGTTTGAGTGGCCTTTTATGGTTGAAATATTCTAAATTGGGCAGTTTTGTCACTATTGGTTCGTAAGTTTTGTTTAATTGTTTACTGTAAAAATGTTCAAAACTATAATCTTAAAACATGCTCTAACAAGTGGTACTGTATTATATAAGGAATATACTTTAATACAACCAGAAAGGTGAATAAAATAACTATTTCATGTTTGCACAGTCCAAAAAATGTGTGCAAGGGGCCTATGATTTGAAAACAGCCCAAAGGTAATCTGTATTCGCCACTGGCCAGATGCATTTTCTCTGAATGTGGGTTTCAATGCCATTTCAATGAATGTGAGATTCAAGTGCAGAGAACTTTAAATGCCAAGTCTGTTTTCATTGTGAGACTGTATTGCTTTGTTTAGCAAATGTCTATCAGTATTTGTGCTATAAAATTTGAAATAAAAGTTTTAAAATAAATCCAGGTATCTGTAATTGTAGAAGTAAAGCAGAAAACAGTATGCATGCCAATAGGTTTGAAAAGTGTTTATGGTAACTGAGGAGAAATAGCCAAATAATGGGACACTGAATTGGCTGGGGAGGCTATGTATGGGGAGGCCCTAATCCATTACCCTGCCTAAAGCCCCGATTTTCCATGATCCAGTTCTGCAGGATGTAAATAACATCTCCTATCCAGACTGCCTCAAAGCCCTGTCCTTGAAGTCAGTCTTCTATAGACTACTAAGGAGTGATCTATGCCTAACCTACAAGGCATTCTTTGATCAAGCCCTGATGGATCTGCTACACTTTCACAAAACAAACATTACTAGTATTATCTGATCTACGAATCTAAACCTCGTGTAAGACATAAACAACACATGTTGGAGGGACAGGTATGAGATACCCCTTCTCTGGAGCACACTCCCCATTCATTCTCTAAGCCTATTCAAATACAATGTGCAATGTGGACCAATTGCAAATTCACCCCTGGCTTTTTGCGTGTGGCTCTTATGGACAGGGGCAATTTGTAGATGACCTATGGCACAGGATATACTAAAAGCCATTCTAGTCCTTGGGCACTGATAACTGGAAAAAATGGCTAGACTTAAAAAGGCTCTAGGGTCATTGACCTACTAACCTCCTAAGAATGACATATGCAGCTCTAGTCGAGGTGAGCATTTTGTCTTGTTTTACATGCAATGGTGTCTTGTTGCTTTTGGACCTTATTACTCAATGGACATTTCAACATCAATGTCAGACATATATGCCTTCTCATTTCAGTATAGAGTAAGCATGTTTTTTGTAACAATTTGTAGTTTATTATGTTGACATTAACCTTTTTAATGAAAAGAAAACTATTACAAATTTCCCAGTCTCATTATATTTTGACCAAGACAGTAAAAGGAAAAATGTGCACAAAGTGCCTATGGAGATGCTTGTGTGTAGATTACTACAGACTAGGATGAGAAGGAATAGCTATGGTACAATTATAATACTATGGTAGAATGAGATAAAATGATGGTCAGGCCTCTGAATAAGACTTTAAAGCATGAGACCTTTTCTGGAATGTTAATGAAAGCCTTCAAAGCCCAGGAAACATTTTCAAATGTCTCAGCACATAGAAAGAAAACCATTTAATAATAAATCAACTTTCCCATTGAAAGTATTATAGGTAAACACTTTATCAGGGTGCAAGACAGCTCTGCTAATATTTTAATGCCTCATATGTAATCTAAATATGATTTACTGGAAGATAAAATGACTTGACTAACCTGTCTACAAATATATCACAAGTGCCTTATATACGCGTAATAATAATAAAAAAAAAAATATATATATATATATATATATATATATATATATATATATATATATATATATACATTAAGTCAGCTGACATTTTTAAATTGCATGCATGAGTTACAATGTTGTTGTTGTGTCTTTCGGCTTTTCCCGGTTAGGGGTCACCATAGCGGAACTCCGGTCCGCTAAAGATTGGCAGTTGATTTTTACGTGCTGAGTTGCCAGCCCTAACGCACAACCTTCAACGAAGGTACGCCCATTCACGCCTGTCTCCACAGTAGATGCTCTAGCTGAGAATCGAACGGGACAATGTCTTGCTGTGAGGCGACAACGCTACCGCAGCACCACCACCGCGGACTCCCGCATACATGAGTTACAATGATCCCCTCAAAAGACTACTGGATTGTGAAACTGCTCAGTTCCTCCTCCACATGCATTTCCCTTCCTTTTGGTATGTTAAAAAGTTGCCTAATTTTGAGTAAGTAATATACAATAAAGGGGTGCTGGGGCAGGAAAACATCAGTACCTTTATTGTGTTTTATCAAGTAGTAGTTTTAGAGGCTATTAAACTGGAGAATGTCTAGGCAGAAAAGTCAAAAAGTTTGTATTAGTGTAGTAAGATGCCATCACAAAGTTGCTGATTATGCAAATGTTTGGTATAGATTATTATATATACAGTGTGGTATGTCCAGTATTGACTATTTATATATCCAGTGTAGTATGCTCAGTATTGACTACTAGTTAAATGAAGATTAGTACATATATTTTTATCAAGAGAGTAATATTAGCAGGTACCAGACTACAACAGCAGCAGATTTATAAACAGAAAAGGATAAGGTAGGATGGATGTGTGTCCAAAGCTCTAAACGAGATCCCACAAAATACTGTATTTCTGTCTAGTAGTTAGCACAGAAGATTAAGGCTATGAGCCGTTAATAAGGTACTTCCAGGGGTATAGGGTCTGTTTCCCCTCAGCCTTCATTTGCCTACTGTGTGACCTTGAACAAGTCACTTAACTAGACAGTGCTTTGGGGCAATTCAGGATAAAGGCTAGGCTCATTAATGATGTCCTGCACTGCATGCCTAGTAACAATGTATGAACCCATAATTCTATGTTGTGAGTGCTTCTTATTATATTCAACATGTCACTAAGATAGGCAGTTTACAGAATCAGAGACAGCAGAAAACAAAATTTAACTGAAAATAAGGACCAGTCTGCCTACCTGGACTGTCCATTTTCTTACCTCCTAGATCCTTTGCAGATGGTTAATCAATTGTATATTTATTTTCTCCTACATTTCAAAAGAAATGCCTTTATGTGTATTCTGCATATTCCTAATTTTTGTAGCTGCTTTCCTGCCTGCTGTATCTTCAGAAAGACTCTCCCTGCCATATTTGTGTGAAAAATAATACTTCTTCATATTTCCCTAGAACCTTTTAACTTTGAACCGTCTTCCAGCTTTAAACATCTCCTTTTCAGAAGCATGAAAATATTTGAACTCTACAGATTCTCTTACAGTACTTAAACGTTTCTATCATGTCCCCCACCCACTTTCTTTCAAATTTAAATTTTTCATTTCTTCTTGTCTGCCTTTATATGATGTTTGATCAGACCATGTGCCATATTATTGCATTCTTCTGAACCAGTTCTATTCAGTATATGTCTTCAGAAAGATGTAGTATTCAGAACCACAAAATGTGCATCAGGTAGTAAACCCATTATCATATGACATCTGAAGCAACTTTGTTCTATCTGACTATGGATTCAGTCCAAACAAGCTCCTGCTGATGAAACACTCCTGGAAACATGATGGAGCAAACATAAAAAATATATATATATTTCACCCAAGCACCTTACCATTCTAACACCATCCTTACTACATATTCATCTTGACTTAATCTCCTTTTTGTAGTCCCAGATTTTCATTTCCTAGTGCCAATACAATCCCTCTCTTTCATGTACATACCAACATAAATCTTCACACCTCGCCTTCTGCTTGGGATACATCTAAAATATATAATGCTGGCACATAAATAATAACCCACAGTTCGATTCCTGACTTGAGCATTATTTTGATAAACTTTTATTATACCATATAATAAATAACCTTAAAATAATGAACTGTAAGTTTAGATATTTGGGGGTTTTGTATGGGCCAGTCTCACAGATAAGAAAACATTCATCAATCTGGACATATCATGTTCCAAGCTGTAAAGTTTGCAGAAAAGTAGGCAGAATGCATCACCAATGTCACATGTCTGGGATGCAGCAAATACCATCCATGATGATGATGATGATGATGATGTAATAATGTCACTAAACATGACACAACATATTTGGCTTTCTTCTAATATGTGTAGCCAGGTACACAAATGATGATGCCCATTTGCACACAAAAGGCTTGTACAGCTGATCAAGCCACATGCACAGCAGGCATAAAGCCTTCCATGGACTGCAGCAAGCAGGTCTGTCAACCACTGTGGAAACAAAGGACCTTAATGCCCTATTGGAAGTTCAGGACTCTAAAATGCCAGTTCTAAAACACTAAAAAATTACACATTAAAAGCACTGTTACAGGGGCCAAGCCCCTCCCCAACCACCTATACCCTGTTTCTTATTTTTACTATCTCTGACAGGGGGAATTTTCTAGGATACAGAAATTTTGGACTTATTACATATTTTCTATTAACTGCACACATTTTCCCAGAGTTTCAGGACTTGCATTATTAAATCTCCAACATACAGTGGCAACCCAAGTAACCTAAGCATATGTGCATTCATTACAGGCTATCTTTTTTGCTTACTTGCTGTTTACTTTGCTAACTTCCAACTATCAACCATCTGGCAAATAGTCTGTCAATTCTTCCACCAGTAGGACAAGATCAATCATAGCAGGTTGGTATCCAGATGTCATTAGGATTTTTGTCTATATAAATCTAATCTGCACCCCAGCAGCTGCTATGGAAGAGCCTGTAATACCTTCCTTTGAAGGCTTCACATAATTGCACATGTCCTATGGAGGCTGCTGCAAGAATGCAGCTTAAGAAGCCAAAGTACAGATCCTGAGCCCAGATGCTGAATGCCATGTGCTTCTTCTCCAGAGATTTCTTTCTATAAGGTGTGTTTTACTTAACTTTTCCTTTAGACCATGGCCTTACCTCTAACATTATCTGGAGCTATAAGTCTTCTAAGGAAAAGATTTTGGAGGGAAAATCCATTTATTCCATGAAAAAAATAACTTTAAGTAAAAAAATAAACAAATAAATTACTGGGCGTATCTCACAAAATCTACCTGTTTATCTCTCTCTAGGTGATATCAACTCAGGTTTGAGTCCTAGTGACGTGATAAGTTAAAGATTCAAAATAAGTTAAAGATTCAAAAATGTCAGTTCCATCCACCTGTTTAGATCACTAGAATTCCTATATACTTAAATATTTACTAAAATGCCTACTATGGTGGGAGCATTGAAGATATGAACAATTAGGGCAGAACATAAAAATGCAAAGGAAGACAAACATTATTAAATAATTAGAAACCAAAGTTCAGGAAGATGATAGTGAAGAGAACTTAACAGATAATCTGATATAACTACAGATAACGTCGATAATGACTTACAGCACAAATAATTAAGGAACAATACAAAACTGGAGATGAAGCTATTCAATGAACTAAAAGGCACAAAAATAAAGTCTGATTGGCTATGTGTGGATATGTGCAGGGGAGTAAGAGAGGATGATACTTAAGGAAATAAAAATTAGGCTTCAAAATCTGTAAGTCAGAAGAAATGCCATGCTCATTATAAGAGGAACCATACAGGCAATAATTAGTGATCACAGTGCATGGGGGAGACAGAATATTTTAAAGGTGATACAAATGCATTAATGGAAGGAGAGGCTATCAGTCTGAACTAGTCCATGTAGAGAAAGCAATGGGAGAAACTTTTAAGCAATGACTCTGAAAAAGGCCACAGGCCACAATAGTTTGCCTGCTTTTTTTATAGGTTTATAGGTTGGTACTTGGCTATCTGCCCGAAGGCATATATTAGCCCAGCCATGTTGTGCGGTATTCACCACCCCTTTAGTAGTTCCCTAGACCCTTGTACTAGCAGCTAGTACACTTGGCCCCTATCTAGTAGTGCTGTTGGTGTGATCCCCGGTGTGAACTTTCTGTTACCCATCCACTCATCAAGGTTCCTCTTGAAGAGTGATAGTGAGGGGCTTTGTCTTATGTAGATCGGGACCCTGTTCCATAGTACGGGAAGTTTCTGAGAAGGGAATCTATCCCTCCAGCATGTTCTCTTCAATGTTGTGTTGAGGTTTATATCCCTAGAGCGTGTAGCTCGAGTAGATTTGGTTTTGCTAAGATGGAGCATGTTCAACAATTCTGGGTTGGACATGGCTCTGTACGTTAGACAGAGATCGCCTCTGAGAAAGCGGTATAAATGGTTTAGTATTGAACCTGTAACCGTCTTATTGATTTCTAAAATGTCTGCATAAAATAAGGTAAAATCACTGTAGAATTCTTGGAACTTTGGCTTCTGTAATACAGAAGTTAAGCAGGAAACCTTCACAGTTTAATGCAAACCTTAAAACAAAGTGTGCATATTCTGGCTAGCAGACTGAAAGGGATCATCCATGAAATCACTGGGAAGCAGCAAACAGATTTGTAACTGACGGACTACCCCCATGTGCCCATAGAATGGATATTCATTGTTATTAGTCCTGTTTAAAAGATACTTAAATTCTTTTGTTCTGACTTGTTCTGAGGATTAATAATTATGAAAGAACTGTTTTTTATAAACATATGACAGACTGAATGGAAGATATGCAGTTCTGCTGATAAAACTTTAATATATATATGTATATGTATATGTGTGTGTGTGTGTGTGTGTGTTTGTGTGTGTGTGTGTGTGTGTGTGTGTGTGTGTGTGTGTGTGTGTGTGTGTGTGTGTGTGTGTGTGTGTATACTAAACAAGTAGCCTGAATGAATTAAGAAAATGTTTCAGTTTTATGATATGGTGAACTATAAAATGAATCTTAATAATAATGAAGTTTCTCAATTCATTACGTAAAAGGAGGAGATGTTACCACAAATTGGTCACTGTTGTGGAAACAGTGGAGCCAGACATTTGGGTGTGTTAAGTGACACAGCAAGTACCACTGCCACCTCATAGCAAGAGGTCATCTGCTTTGATTCATGCGTGTGCTGTCTTCAGTCTTGGGTCTGCATGCTATCCCTGTGTCAGCCTGCATTTTTCTGGGTGCTCTGGTTTCTTCTCATCTCCAAAAACATGCAGAAGGTAAATTGACAATCTCTAACTTGTCCATAGGGTGTGATTGACTTGAGTATGTGAGTTCTGTGGCATACAGCACCCTGTTTACAGCAGGTCTCAATGTCTTGCTTCCATTGTTGCCCCAATAGGCTTCAGTATCCTCCAATCAGAAAATAGGTGGAATAAGTTAATATGAGAACAGTCTCACATGCCTAAATCTGGAGAATGCGTTGAACAGAAGGGCATACAGTGCTGGGGTAGCTTGCTTCTGTCAGTGAAGCCCCAAATAAGTATTACAGAAAATGTTTTTCTAGTATTTGGGGGTTGATAAAAATGGAGCAGAGGAAGATGAGGCTGTGTAATCATATTAAACCTCTCTCTGTATATATATTGAATGTGTCAGAGTTTCCCAGCATATTCATAATAGAAATGACAAAGCGATGACTTTTAAATGTATTTAAAAGAGAAGTTTTAATTGGTGTAATTAGAATCTGAAGAACAATGTATACTTTTTAAAATCTAACTTGTGTACTTATTAAAGCCTTTTTATGTTTCACTCTTTTTGTTCCTTTGTTTTAATAGTTGTTTTAGTTCAAACACTAGTTGACAAGTTACTTTTCTACAGAAGACTGAGTCTGTAAAGCAACAGGAAAAAAAAAAAGCTTTGCACTGATTAATAAGCCCTCATTAGAACTTAGTTAAGGGAACAGAATACCAATATTACAATTCCTCTTACACTTAATCTCACCACTTTAGTAAGTGATCCAAAACAACTTCATTCAGTGGAAACTGACTTGCATCCCTACTATAAAGGGAGCTCATGCACTTACATGATGCAGGCCTATATAATTTGCTCTTCATACCCAGAACTAACTTCTGCAGAGACTAATTTAAAACAGGTGGCGTGCTAAAGTCTTGAAATAATCAACTAGTGATAGAAACTCAGACTTTGTGGTACTAGGAGAAACTGTTCAAGAAATACATGTATGAAAGGAGTAAATAGATCATACAAAGGAGTACTTTTTAAAAGATCTCTCCAAATAATTTATGACGTAGCAAATAAAGTACACCTGGAGAAGCACAGTTTATATTCCCTGGCATAGTATGTTGAGCTTTGGGATTTGGTTAGGGGAAAATATACCATAGCAGAATGTATGAATAAAAAGGAAGTCACTTACTCACATCTGACAAAAAAAAATGCAAAGATATGGGGAAGGGCTGAAAATATTGCTTAGAACATAAAAAATAGAATGTACCTAACCGAATGACAAAATATAAACAACTAATAACAATACCTCTAAAAAGTAAGAATCATGCTTATGACACACTTGTCAGGTTGACTATCAAGCAATCAAAATCAATAAAAAATTGGAGTTGTGTAGAAAGATAAACACTGTCTATCTTTGGAACAAGTCTACCATTGGAAAAAGCTTCCTATTCATGTTAAACAAAGCCCCTTGCTGGCCCTATTTAAGCATAATTTGGATGATTGGAATGGGTAATTGGAAATTCACCCTGGGTGTTCCACTTGTGCCCTCTTGGACAAGGGCCATAGGTGCTGCTTTTAGTGTCTGCTTGAACCAGACACTCTTTGAAACATGGGTTGAACATGGCTAGGCTTGTAAGGGTCCTGGGACTGTTAACCTAAAAACCTCCTATGATCTTATGATCCTATAAAGTAAAATATTACAATACTGAACATGTTTACTAGCAGCATGCTGAAGCAGCAGTTAATATTGTTGCTCAGTTGTGCTTGGTTTGCTAATCTGGTTCTCAGCTGAATTGTCTTCTGCAGGGAGTCTACATGTCCTCTTTGAGTTTGTGTGGCTTTGTACTGAGGGATCCACATTCCTATGCTTCTCAAAGATAGGTTGTAGGTACTCTGGCTGAAGGTGTGCATATCAATGTGTGTGTGTGTGTGTGTGTGTGTGTGTGTGTGTGTGTGTGTGTGTATGTCCTGCTTTGTGTCTTTTCAGACCTTGAACTGGTTAAAGCAAGTATCACAGAATGCAAAAATGAAAGAACCTGTGTATAAAAATATGCAAAAGATGTAAACAATGACATAACAGTGGCAAGTTAAATGAGGCTAAATTAGTGGAAACAGTACGAGTTAAAATATGCTCTTCTTACAGCCCAGGTTACCAAACACGCTGTCCCACCATCCCATTTTGAATGAAATAGAAAAAACAAAACAGCTACATTAAAAGAATATTTGCAAGAGAGCTGCACATCTCTGCATACCAATGTGGGGGTGTTGCTGCAATATCCTTGATTTCTAAATACAATAGCACTGAAGTTCATCTAACAAAGAAAAACAGGGAATGACTGTACTTTTCCTCCGAGTTCCTCTGAGTTTGTGTTACATCATTAAGTTATAGATTGGGATGTAGCTCCCAAATTGGGGATTGTAGAGAAGAACAGTTCCATGCAAAAGAAAATGTTGGATTGTGCAGGCTACTGTAAGTCATGGTATCATGGCATATGAGCTAGTGGGATAACTATGATTTCTAAACTGGCCATCAAAAGCTTGGAGGCAGTAAGTCCCTTTGGAGGAAGCTCTTAAAGCTGCAAAATAGCACAGCTTTCTCCCAAGAGTAAGAAGATGGGGTTTGATATGAAAAAGAATGAAGGAATAACTTATAAATGTGTCCTGTAATTCACATGCAGCCTAATTAATGTAACCTGGGAAGGTGAGGCTGGCTGACAGGAGGGCAAAAGCAATTTAAAATTGATAGAACTTAAAAAATTTGAATTGTACAGCTCCACTGGTAAAGAGGGATAAAGCCCTGATTATTGTTCAGGCAGCTTGGGTTCAATTAGCTTTCTAGGTGACAGATGAAGCAGAGAAGGGAATGGAAGAATGAAGGCTTTTCTCTTCTCCACAGAATAATTTTGGTCCCCCTTTGAAATGAGAGATGAACATTTTAATTTGGGGAAACAGGAGACCAGGAGTGTAATGGGAGAGAATGTCTTCTGACTGCACATGGAAGATTAGCTATGCCTGATTTAAGAGGATACCATATATTTCATTTAAGTAAAAGAATATTAAGCTTCAAGGAAAACATAGCCCTGTCACAAAGAGGGCATAACTGCAGATCTACCAAACTGATTATTTACTCCCAATTTTTACAGAAATCAGATGTGAAAAAAGTGATGAGAAATATTATTAGCCTTTCTTTTTAAAGAGCCTTGGGAAGTAAACTGACAGGGGATTTTGAAACTTGAATTATTTTCCGTAAGTATGATTGAGAATATAATCGGTTCTAACCAACTTCTGGGGGGACTGGCTCCTGCTAAACATCTCTCCTAAATTCCAGGAAGAAATACTAAGAATGGAAGAACTACTGTTATGGGAATGAAACAAAGCAGCATATTAGTGTTGAAGAAAGGGATTATCTGATGCACATGATTGACATCACTCTGGAATGACCAAAACAAAACCCTATCTAGGGAAGCTAAACAGATGCCTGAAATTGTTAAACTGTTGATCGAATTGAGAGCAAACTAGGCTGTAACTAAAATGCTGATAGGTAGATTGCATCAGGAATGCTTAAGTAGTAGGAAGGAAACAATGGCAAATTGAAATTAATGTGGGAAGAGAACTTAAGCATTCAGTTTATGGACCGGGAGAGGGAAAAATCTGACTAAGTTCAAAAATGATAATGAAACAAGAAGTTCCACATATTTAGCTAGAAATGTTTGCACAAATACTTTTAAATACCAACTCAATTACAAGGAATGTTCCAACAGTCAGCCCAACTTATTTGGAGCTGTGACAGTGGACTAAAATGAGACTAAAAACATATTTTTCTTTGTCATGTTGTGAATTAGGGGGGGCAACAAGAGGGACAAACAAAATCTTGTCACTATTTTAATTGGAAGCAGATGGATTCTTAGAATCCATGTTACTGAATCCGTCAGGGAGGGTTAAGTCTTAAAGCACATAAGAATATGGATTGAACTGGTTTTATTTACTTCCAAGGAAGCTATTACCAGAAACTGGAAAAGTTCAGATCCTCCCCATCTTAGTAAAGTCATGCATCTAATGGACAATAGGCAGGCGTTGCATAAACAAGTGGCACAAATGGAAGTCCTTTAGGGAACCCTTCCCCCGTGATACAGAGCAAATAAGGACTGGTATAGTAGAAGACTGGTGGATAACAATGTACATAAAGCTAGTACTGGAAAAATAATTTAAAGGTCATACGTTTTAAGGTCAGCATTATGAATGTAAAATGAATACTGCTCTAGGACAGTTTTACATGTGGACTGCATTCCTAGACATGTTAATCAAGTTACTCAGATATGGCGTTGTTTACTTAAATTCATCGTGTATTTTTTTCATGCATTGGATGTTGTTTATTTGCTTTTGACAATGACTATGTTGTATGTGGAACTGTAATAAAGCTCTCCTACACAAAGCTTTCCTGTTGACCAGACAGACTGACGTATACAACCAGACAGACAAGAACACTGTCTTCTTATGGATGGTGTTAAACTAGTACTCTGTACAGTGTTCATTCAGCCTAGGTTTAGAACTAAATTAATCTCAGAATCACCCTACATTTGTTTTAGTTTTTGTAAACAAGATACATCCTTTCTGCACAGCATGTGGGAATGCCCTCTGCTGTCTGACTGTTGTGACAGTATCAACTGTACATTGTAGAGATAGCTAGAGAGTGACAATTTTTCAATGCAGAAAACTGAACTTCAGGAGATATGCTCTCTGAATGTCTACTCCCTAAATGGTTGTTATATGCAAAAGATATTTTACAATAGCAAGTTCAGTGCAAAAAAACATGGATGGGGAGAACATATCCTGTTTAAAAGAATGTCTCTCCATCATTCAAGATGCCATGACAGAATCTCACATTCAAGTTACTTTTTGAGAGATGGTGTGTGTCTTCTTTCGGCTTTTCCCGGTTAGGGGTCGCCACAGCGGAACTCCGGTCCGCTAATGATTGGCAGTAGATTTTTACGTGTTGGCTTGCCGGGCCTAATGCACAACCTTCAATGAAGGAACACCCATTCATGCATGTCGCCACACAGAAGACGCTCTAACTGAGAATCGAACGGGCAACGTCTACCTGTGAGGCGACAACGCTACCGCAGCGCCACCACTGCAGTCTGTTTAAAACAGCATTAAGCAACTTCCTGTTAATTCATGCAAAACCCAAGAACAAGACTGTATTCCTATCCAGGCAAGAACAGTTTACTGCCTAATCTCTCAGACTATGTTACAGTGAGCCTACCTCACACCACAGAAAAGTCCACAGGCCTTGATTATATATATAAAAAAGTATACTTCATCATACAGATATGACATCACTCTCAAACCTGCATACATAAATTGGTCACTGAAATAACCAACACATGGTTTAGTGCACTGATATTTTACTACTAATTTGCAATCCAATAAGCATATTCATTGAGTTATCCTTCTGCATTTTTCATCACTTTAGTGTGTAGGATTAAGGCTCTTAGTTGTTAAAGAGGTGCTTTCTGTAGTCATGGGCACATGGTTTGATTCTTTCTACCTTCATGTGCCTACTGGGTGACTTTGAACAAGTCATGTAACCAGACAACTCTCCTGGGCTGCCCATAAAAAGAGGCATTTGTGTTCAGTGGATTCACCTGTTTAAATGTATAAACAAATTATACTGAACCCATATAAACCATATCAAATAGTTCATAGCAAACATTTTCAGTATGCAACATTTTTAGGGTAGCTAGGACCTTCTTTGAAATGTATCTAATCCAGTATAGGAAGCTGGCCTCACCACTTGGGAAATGTTAGTCTGGAAGTACACTGACATACAAACTGCTAATGAGATTTATCATGTAGTGCTGGTTTTGATTTCCTCAGTCTCTGCTAGCATACTGTGTGACTCCCATCCCATTACCTAACCACGCATTACTATATAATCACCCGCGATCTGTTAAAAGATGTATAAAATAAAAATAACAGAATTGTTTGTGTACTACACAGTACTTGGAGTACTTACAGCATGAGCAGAGTCTGAGTGGAAAGGTTCAGACTCCTAACTTAATGATACATATATGAATGGCCATGGAGGATGGCAGGGCGAGGTTGGGATGAAGGAGGAGTAATTTTGCATTAAAAGCAAGGTATGACATTGTTTGCACTGCTGTCATTTCTTCAGGAATGTGTACAGAGCAGCATCAAAAATATTTCAATAAAAATATCACTGATTAAAAAAGAAATGAATGTGACCATTGTTCGTGGAAATTAGTTAACTGTATACAAACATAAGTGGATTACAAATCCTAAATGTGAAAGCTTCAGTGATAGAGATACATGACATATGTAGTATTCTGCTACTACTATAGCTGTTTCAATTGCAAATGTAAATAAAGTTGTTCATTTACTCTGCATTTAGATAGGGTGACCGCATGTCCATCCGTCTGTAGAGCAGTCCTGATAGCTGTGTTTTTGTGAGAAAAAAGTAAACAATGGCAACAGTCCTGATATTTTAGGGGAAAATGCATTCTCACCTTTCTCAAAATAGTGAGTAAAACTAGTGCATGCACAGCTTAACATAATATAAACTCAAAGAAACAGATGAAATTTTACATATTGGTAAGTAAAGTTCTTTGCAAAGCTGGAATATGGCTTGTACTGTAAAATCCTTACATCTTTTACAAATGCCCTACTCTGGGTATTCAAATAGGTTACAGCCCTGTAGTAAAACTATATTCTTTTCAAGTCACACCAATCTAAAAGATGCCGGATGAATGTTGCCTCTTCTTTACGATTACTAGAATCGCATGGCAGTGCAAAAAATATACATAGATGAATTGAATAATGCTTTTCAATGTAGCACTTTGACGTAAACAGCTATTCAGATCTTAATGACAGTACAAGAATTACGCATGGCAAGTGTGATTGAAATAAAGCAACAGAATGTGCTTAGAGACTTTTTTCTGATTAATAGCATATTCTTAATTCAGATAATGTTTATACCTCAGCTGCCATAGAGACCACACTACAAACTCTTGGCCAAAATGCATTAGAACAAATGTTAAAAGCAAAACCACAAAGGGGCAGTACACTTGGAACACTCACGCTGTGAAAAAAAAGTGAAATGATGACCTCTGTGCACTGCTGTCTACTCAAATATGTTTAAGATTTATATGTTTTTTATTCTGCATGAAGATGATCAGTCTAGTCTTTCCAGGTTTGTATGCACATAATGTGAATGCTTCTTTCTGACTTCACGTGCATGCATGATCACTTAACTCCTCCTGTCACACTTAAGTATCTTCTGTTTAGAAGCGGCATAAATCTGCATAGGTCAACTGAGCGATGACATTTTGTTTTTAATGAAAGGGAAAAAGTGGGAGATGGCAGATGGAGTTCAACTTTTCCTTTGCAAATAGGATATTTAAAAGGTAGTAGGTTCTTTTTAATGTTGCCCACAATAAAGGTAGAACACAGAAGGGATGAAGACAAGGAAGAAAACAAATCATGCAAAGAAAGAAGAGGAAAACAAAACTAGGACAAGAAAGTAATATAAATCCAGAAATAGAGGGAAGAAGTGAAGGAGGGAATGGAAAGAAAAAAAAACTTGTTCAGATAGCAAATGCCTCAAAGAGCTAATCCAATATGAGAGCAGCAAACAGCTGCGTTTGACAGGATGAGACACGGTAGCCATCTTAGGCTGTCTACATGTATTGTTTGCCTTTGTGTGGAATGCAAATAGGAGCAGCTGGCTGACACATCCACCTTCAGATGTAGCAATATGCTTTTTGAAAAGTGAAGGGCCCCAGCATTCATTCAACATGTTTCTACAAAATCTCAGCCGGGAACACAGTGCAGTGAATGAATGCTTACAGCAAGCCCAGGCACTGATTGTGGAGGACACAAATACAAACTCTCCGCTTCTACCTGAGACTTGGGGAAAATCTTGAAGACTTCAATCTTGTCTTATGAAGCAGATGAGCTGAAATGTGTGACAGGGTCCTGAGCAGCATTTGATTATGGCCAAATTCCCTCAGCACTAGTGAAACCCATTACTACATTACTCAGTCACACTGCCCAGAGGCCTGTCCAAGAAAATAAAGGTAGTTCCAAGTTCAAAATACATGCTTTACTTTTTAGGAAAACATAAAAAAAATTAAAATGTTCATAAAAACAGTGTCTCTTCCAGTAATTACATTTAGTAGCCCTGACTCTACTTCTTAGCCACATTCATTCTGTAAATTCTGCATCCTTCCCCATTCTTTTGCACATTTGCGGTAAATGAAAACTTCTGCTGCCACTGATTGTACAATAAACCAATGAGCTCTTTCAAACCAAATCACATTTTACTTAAGCCTGTTCATCACAGGTGCTACTTTCACCTGGCTAAAGACAATGGAAGGATTAAGAAATTGCATCAGAATAAATAATTATTACTCACTGGTCCCTCCTGCAGACTTGTCATTATTATTCAGTAATTCATTAATGCAGATAACCAAATGTAAAAGAGACAGAAATGTGAAATTGTATATGTGTGTGTGTGTGTGTGTGTGAGGGGGGGGGGGGGTTTGAACCTTTTACCTTTTTACCAGATTTACAAATGGTATAATTCATTAGTTGATGGAATTCTTAAAATGTACATATACATTTATGAAGTTAGTGGTTTAACTGTCAAAGAAAACTGAAACAAGTAAAGGCCCAGTGTATTTTTACAAGGTTAAATTTGTTCATTCTGTGGAAGGAAAGGTACTGAGCTTAAGTGATAGCAGAACAGGGTAAACTAGTGCAGTGACTGACAAAGAAAATTGGTAACAGTCTGACCCTGGCATTCATGACCATAGTGTACAGGTGCAGACAAGCATCTTGTGCACTGTGTCCACTTCCCCACTGGGGGCTACTGCAATTCAGAGACATATAAAATGTGGTAGCCCCCAGTGGCAAGAAAATGCCATCCCAAATGTGATATATATGGCAGTTACAGTGCAGTCTGCTTTACCACGTGGTTTTACAATACTAAGTAGCCACGTGTAGCTACTTGGTAAGTCAGACTGTACCTTAAATATTTGCTCTACACTACTCTGCTGTAGTATGTCTTTATGCCTGACTTGTGATTTATGAAGAACCAGGACCAGGGTTCATTACTATGATATGATAATGAGGGCATTTGGCACCATGCAACTTCCCACTACCAGGAGCTCATCAGTTGCAAAGTGTGGTGTTGGGAAAAGTTTGTGTGTGGTAGCAAGTCTACCTGCACTGTAGGGGACTGTGTTGATAGGATATACTTGTCATGCCTGCCATGCAAAGAAAGTGTTGGGGGATTTTTATATTTTGACAGCATTTAGTTGCTGCTATCTGCTGAACAACACACTAGCAGACGGAACAGACTGTTGATGTTGCAACAGCATTTTGGACACCGATAGGTACATTACTGGGAACAGTGTATACAACAGTGTTGTAGGGTTTGGGAATGGCATAAGAGTGGTGGGGCAAGGCTTATTTTTCATGTGTAACATGTGCTTGGGGTACTAGTGGTGAACTGGATGTTGCATTAGTGCATACAGTGCACACTACAGCTTTATGAATTCACAAGGGCTTTTGTACATCATTTTATAGCATACAAGCAGGGATTTTTTTGTGATGGTAAGTGCCGGTACGGCATACCAGCACCTCAACAGCAACAACTGGTCGTGGCATCGACTACATATTAAATAATGTGATTTTTCATGCAAGGGCTATAATAGTTCATAGTACTTAGTACTAATTATTATTAATAACTGACTGCACAGAAGCACTGAATAGAACCAAATACCCCATATGTCAAAAAATTTGTGTGACCAAAGAGCTTGCAAAAAAATATTGAATTTTATCCCAGAATGGTTTTACTATAAACACAATTAATACATGTTTCCAACATGTATGCCAGCAGGCAGGTGCAAGGGGTGGTGCACTTGCACCTCCCTGGACAAGGAAGATGGGCGAGTGCCCTCCCACTTTTACAGGTGCAGTTTGGCCAGGAGGCTTCAACAATTAAAAAAAAAAAACAACTTCTTCACTTAGCATCCATTGCAGATATAAATACAATCTGCACTCATGCACAGAATTTAAGGTAGCAGTTCTGTTAAGACAGAAGGTCAAGCTAAGTGCGTGTGTGCATATGTGCACATGTGGTCATTTGGTTGAGTGTGTGTGTGTGTGTATGTGTGTGTGTGTGTGTGTGTGTGTGTGTGTGTATGTGTGTATATATGTATGTATGTAATGGTCAAAAGCGAAGCTACCACTTCCGCAATCACCAACCAACTTGTTTTTGGTTCTATGCCAGCGAGATGATAAATTGCTAACCAGCCCAAAACTAAGCTCATACTCCCATAATTTATGTTGATGCCTTTGAACAGTGTCATTAGAAAAGGGGTGCAAAGAGAAATAAGCAGAAATAAAAGCTACAGGTTACATAATGTGCCCCCCTCTCAACACTCAACATAGGATATTTTTTATTCAAGTGACAATTTTTTTTTTTGGAGGGGGTTAACTATTACAAATGTTGCACAATAATCAAACTTATACATTTCTGCTATTTGCTATCATACTAATGTATCAGAGACACATTGCTGTTATTTAACACAGTCGTATGTACAAGAAAGTTATATTTTCTTGAAAATGTCTTCTTTAGTTGGTGCTGGAGCTGTTTAATGACAGCAGCTTGGAAAATGTCTGTGATAGTATGCCAAATTAGTTTTCCTTGCTCTAGGCCACTAATCAGTAGTGGTTGAACAGAATTCTTAAACAGGTCATTACTACAGATATTGGGTAAACCTGGTGTCCATCATGGCATATTAGCTGTAAACTGGTAATGTGCAGGTCAGGGATAATGCAGTGGTCACTGACACACATGGGCTGCTTAGACAATTTGCTAATAGTAAGAGGGAACAGGCTTTATCAATTTCCACAGGTTACAGGGCTGCACAGCCACCCTTAACAGGTGCAGGAAGTGGTAACAGTTTCTTGCTAATGATTCACTGTCTGCTTTGTTAGCAAGTGACAGGTGAATGAGGAAGTGAATGGAGGTAGTACCTACCCCAGTAGTAAAATTCTTGAGTGAGTGGACAGCATTGTTATCTCAGCTGGTTGAAGGGTGACCATGCCTAACATGGCAGCAAAAACAGTAATAGCCACAGCAGGAAGAAGATCAACGATAATCTTAGCAGGAGGTTCTGAGTGGAATAGTGCCAATGGAGAGCTTGGGGTCAAAACAGATACTGGTGAGAAAAAAGGCAAATAGGTTGGGATAGACGGTGGATTATAGTTGGTTCTTGGGTCCGGCCAGTAATTACTAAGGTTTTAATTTTTTTGTCAGTGACTACACTGTCAAAAAAATTTCACTTTTGAATTGAGTATTTCAAGATACAGTAACATATTGTTTGTTTTTTCTGCAAGAAAGATGCCTTTAGTTACATTTAACTGATATGAATGCTTCTATGTGATTTCAGAAGGGTATGATGTAATTTGAAATGATCCCATTTTGAGATGGCTTTGGTAGACATTAAACTATTGGTGTATTTACATGGGCTTCTATATTGGTTAAATTTATTATGTGTGTCTGTATGTGAACCTGATTTTACTTATTTATTTTTTCAAGAAAGAGGATTTGGAGAAAAAATAATTTTTTTGGGGGGGGAGTGGGGGCTTGACCATGAGTTGTGAGTTAACAAAACCATATTTTCAGTGGCTGTTAAAGCTTGTCAAGTCATTTTTCGGAGATGTGTCAGGAAAAGATTGGTGAGACTTCATCTGGGAGGGGGATATGATATATTGGGATATTTGCAACCCCTTGAAATAAAATGTATACTTAAGGGGTGAAGTGCCTCCAAAACAAAGTTATAAGTCCAGTAGAAAAAAGAGATTAGAAGAGCACCACAACAATCGAAGCCAACTTAAAAAGCTGATGTATCCTTTATTTGTAGAAAGTAAGCACTTTCACGCCTCACAGGGCGCTTCTTCAGACTTTTGCAACCCCATGATGAATAAAGGAAATAACACATTAAGTCAGTTTCAGCAAATAAACAAAACATGTAGTGCTCGAACTCTCGGCTTCTATATACATTCAGTCCCTCACACTACCTCAAAACTTGATCCAAACACAATGTATGCATACTGCCACCTTTTTGTATACAAAAAAGAACTGCATACAGGCACTACATAATGGCACATAAAATTTATGAACATAGCCTGATATGTATGCAAATATTTATCTTTTTTTTCATGTTAGGTTGAGGAAGGTGAATCTTGTTAGCTCTTGTTTACAGTTCTTATTTAAAGAAACAAATCTGTGGTACAATAAAGACACTGATTACTTGAAAGGCTATCAGTGCATTTTTTCAAAACATTTTTATTAGTTTTATAAACTTGAAACATAAAAAGAAACATACAATTTAAATATTGCAAAGGAACAAATATAACTATATACAAGGGTCCACAGTGGTAATACAGCAATGCCAATATGTTTTTCTGGTGAGTCATATTTGAGGTCCTTAGGTTTAATGTTGAAAGTTCTTTCTGCATACACTTTTAGCTAAAACAAGAAAATCATTAAAATATAAAGCAGTTTTAATTTCCAGTTTTTTGTAATTATTTTCCTAGCTATTGATAAAATGGACCAAAGGCGAGGCAACTGAACTGGTACTGGAACATTAAACAAGATAAGTGAGTCAGAGATACTACATCTATCAGTCATAGGTTCATAGGTTCATACTAGGCTATCTGCCCTGGGGCAATTACAAGCCTAGCCCGATTTTGTTTGGCTTACACCACCCCTTGATTTGAGTATACTGTGCCCTTTTTAAGGTTTAGTTTACTGTGCCTCTGTCTAATAGTGACATGGAAGTAATCCCCAGGACAAACCTACGATCCCCCATCCACTCATAAAGATTCTTCTTGAAGAGATTTAGTGAGGTGCTCTGCCTAACATGAATTGGAATTCTATTCCAGAGCGAAGGGAGCCTCTGGGTTATGAATCTGTCCCTCCAGCAAGTTCTATTTATTTCTGTGCTGAGGTTCAAGTCCCTCGAGCGTGTGGCTCTAAGGGATTTAGATTTACTCAGGTGGAGCATGTCCATTAATTCTGGATTAGACATAGCTATATATGTCAGGCATAGATCGCCTCGAAGTAGGCAGTATGCAACTGAGTAGATCTGGAGTTTTTTTAACCGAGCAGCATATGGCATCTGCTTGAGTCCCTTGATCCTCTTGGTGAGGTACTTTTGGGGTCTTTCTAATTGCTGCAGGTGTCGGGTAAGGTACATACCAAAAGGGGCATTGTATTTTATGATGGGCCTGATGAGGGATGAATAAAGGGGCACGATTACCTCTCTTGATCTAGATGTGAATACTTTCACGATGAGGTGGGCTATGTAGAAGGTCTTTCTAACCACTTTGGCAATGTGGTTGTCAAAGGAGAGATTGCTATCAACTTGGGTCCCCAGATCCCTAATTACTTTCTCTGTACTTAATGGGTTACCGCCTATGTGGTAATTTGTGGGCACATATATATAGTCTATAAAGTCTGTGCGATTTTTTTAAATTCATTCCAAAAATGAACAACCAAATTACAAATGAAGATGTTGTTTTGTGACTTGATTTTAATATCAGTTTCTTATTGTTTAATTTATTTATTTATTTTACATTTGTTGACTGGGCTAGTCCAGCTGGATACATGTCCTTTTTCAGTAGAGGCCCGGGGAGATAAGCTCCAAGACATGGTCAAAATACAATAGTACAAGTTCAAACAACACAGGAAAAATATCAAATATACTAATAAAAATAGCAACTTTCAAAAGAAAATAAAAATCATCAACAATGGTATCAAGTAATTAACGGTACAGAGTTTGTAACCGGATAAATTATTGAGGACAAAAATCATAAAACAGTGAAATTTCAGGTATGGAGACATAATTCAGGTTAAGTCAGAGGTAAACAAAGGAAGTTAGGTGAGTAGCAAAGGAGTTACTTAAGAAGAGCATGTAAAAAGAGGATATAAAAAAATGAAAAAGGGTAGATAAGAAAAATATGATAAGATGGAAAAAAGTAGCAGAGGATAGTAAACACTGAATAGGTTAGTCAAATTAATAGAGGTATATGACTAGTCTGGTATTGAACAAGGGCATAGCCAGTGAGTTTTGAGGAGAAGTTTAAGTCTATTTTTAAAGAGAGATAATGAGGTGAGTGAGTAGAGTTCACAAGGGAGAAGATTCCACGATTTACCTACAGAATTAGAGAATAGGGAATCCCCAGCTCTGTTGTTAGGTTTAGTGGTGTGGACTAGTAGTTTGTGAGATGAGCGTAAGGACTTCAGATTTGTATAGGGGGTGATTAGGGTAGATAAACCTGGAGTATTAGAAGGTTTATAAAGAATGCTGTGGGCAAGGGTGAGTTGGTGAAATTTAATCAGGTGTTGTAGTTCTAACCATCCTAGCTGTTTTAGGTTTATGCAATGATGGGTTCGGAAAGGGTTGCCTGTAGCAAATGAAAACTCTCATCCATTAATTTTTGTAGAATAGTTCCAAAAGAATTAATTCATATTTACAGATTCAGATCTTATGATCCTATATATTACTACTGATAAATATGATTTATTTTAAGATGGGGTGTAGTTTATATTAATTAGGAAATCTAGTGTTTTAGGAATGTACTTTTCTTGATAACTCATTATTATTTTAATTTTATCATTTATATATATTATACAACCATGAATATTTATCCAGATATTGTTTGATAGGGAGTATTTGGAGAGAAGATGTTTAGTTGTATGTAGTTTATTGCCATTTAGGAATTGATGCCAAAATAATAAATTACTGTTTTGGAATTCTGACATCTTTTGTTTTTTTTTTTTTGAATGTTTCTAGACAACCTTAAGTATTATAAATAGGTAATAGAAGAAAAGACAAAGCATTACGAATACAGTCAGTTTCTGTATAAATTTTGAAAATACGAATGATATAATCAACTAGGGGGATGGGTAAAACTATATTTGTGTCATCTGAAAAGTAATATTTTAAAGTCTAGTAAAAATTATTAATTCCAAGTGAGTTTTGAGAAATTAGATTATAATTATTATTTTGAACTTTCTTATGTAGACATTTACATGCAGAATGGTATGAGGAGTTTAACCATAAAGCTTTTATGTTTATAATATTTGATTTAGCATATAATTCAATATTAGGAAAAGCTATTCCTCCATACCCAACTTTTAGTATGCCATTTAAAAGATCTTCTCGGTTTGTTAGGATGCCAAAGAAATTTGAGAAGGGTAGAGTTTAGTTTGTTTATGATTTTTTTTTTTGTGGGAAGAAAAATGAATGCTTGCATATAAACTAGGCTTTTTGGAAGAATAATCATTTTTATTAAAGTAAGTCTATTTTCTACCATAAAAAAGGATTTATTAATTCATCTATTAGATATTTAACTATATTAGTTAAGTTTGTGCAGTCTGAATATTTCTTGTTGAAGATGTAAAAGTGATTCCAAGGTAATTTATATAGTTATTATTCCAATTAAATTCAGTAAAAGTATTAAGAAAATCATCTGTTTTTTATTGATTACTAGGGGTCTCGTTTTGTTTTTGTTAAAATTTAAACTTGAAATTTTTTTTGAAAAGATTTAAAGAAATAATAATTTGATTCAAAGAGGATTTTTTGTCACCTGTAGTTATTAGTATGTCATCTGGGAATAACTGAATCTTACAGTTGAGTTCCTCATCAATTTGAAAACCTTTGATCATGCGATTAGTTCTAATAAAATGAGCAAAAGGTTCAATAGCAATAGCGAATAATAATGGGGATAAAGGACAGCCTTGTTTTGTGCCCATTGAAACTTTGAAGGATTTAGACACAAAAAAAAATTTTAACATATGAAAAAGCGTTATTATATAGATTAGTGATGAGATTAATAAAAGATTCTGAAAAGTTATATACTTTAAGTTACTTTAAATGAATATGACCATCTAATAGAATCAAAAGCTCTGTTTAAATCTAGACTAATTATTTTTCATTCCTTTTTCCTTTTGTTGGCTAAGTCAGTTAAAGTGTTTAATCTGATAATATTATTGTGAACTTTTCTATTGAAAATAAAACCTGTCTGATCTACATTAATTAATGTTGGTATTATTTGTTTTAGTCTTCTGGCAAGGATAGACATAATTTGTAGTCGACATTCAAGAGTGATATAGGTCTGTAGGAGGAACAGAGCTTATTATCTTTATCTTTTTTAAGAATGGGAGAAACAATAGTGTAATGCCACGATGGAGGAATTGCTTGTGAAGTTCTGGTATATTCTAATACATTCTGTAAAAGTTTAACAATATTATCTGGAAAAATTTTGTATAGTTTGGGGATTAAACCGTCCAAACCCAGGGCTTTATTTGTTTTAATATTTGTTATTTGATCTTTAGTTTGTATTAATAAGTTAGGTTTGTGGTTTACCTTTATAAACCAGAATCACAGTGGTGTGATTGCTCATATGAGCGAATCGTAACCACGAAAGTCAGAACAGCGACGATTCCATATGTTCGAAAATCAGCAAATTGAAAAGCAGATTCGCTGATTTTCAAACATAAATATCGAAAGAAGTGTAAAGCAGGGGTGCAAGCCCTCCTGCACCCCCCACACCCCCACTTTAATATTCTAACTCGAGATTGCACTACAGTTGGGAAAGGGACCATTTTCTGACCCCCCCCACTATAGTGCAATCTACCCCACAATGCCGAATGTGCAATGAGTGAATGTCACTGTGCATTCGCTCATTGCACGTTCAAACCCTTTTCCGTTCGGCGTTTGCAAACTTTGCAAACAGCCTTTTGGACAATTGCTGTTAGCCCATGTGCAATACGCACACATGAAGGTAAACCATCAATAACATTTGCGTGTTCTTTAGTTAGTTTTTGATGTACATTGTCCTTTAAAAAATTATTTGTAGTAGGATCATTCTCTAAAGTTTTAGAAGTGTTATTGACATTTTTATAATGATTTCTAAAACATTCTAAAATGTCATTTAAATAAGTTATCCCCCTCTCTTCCCCCCATGTTTTATTATTATTTTCTTAATATAATTAGTGTTTTTTTTCTTTGATTTTACAGCTAGTTTATGTAAACGTTTGGGGTTAATTGAATAGGAACAAATTTTCCACTTTTTTAATTGTATTATGATTATATGTTACATTGTATCTAGATATTTTTTATTCAGTAATTTTAATTCAAGATTGATATTTGTGTCCTTTAGTTTCACATTTGTTTTTAAATTGTCTATCTTAGTCTGTAATAAATTTAGTTCTTTATTCCATTCTTTCCTCTTAATAAGATACCAACTTTTAATTTTGCCAAATAGGCTTTTAAAGAATCCCAAAGTATGATGTTTGTTGCTTCACCATTGTCATTTATTTCCATAAATTGATTTATTTCTGTAATAAACTATTCCTTAAAGTCTTTTAGCTGAGTAATATATGCAGGCATTCTAGTGCTATTGATTAAATCATTAGTCTTAAAAGTAAGACTAAATGAAATGGTGTTATGATTGGATAATGGGCAATATGTTATTAATACATCATCAGTTTTAGAGTATAGACTGTTAGATGTAAACCCGCAGTGGTGGTGCTGTGGTAGCATTGTTGCCTCACAGCAAGACACTGTCAGATTTGATCCTCAGCTAGAGCATCTTCTGCATGGAGGCATGTGTGAATGGGCGTACCTTCATTGAAGGTTGTGCATCAGGGCTGGTAACTCGGCACGTAAAAATCAACTACCAATCATTAGCGGACCGGCGTTCTGCTGTGGCGACCCCTAACCGGGAAAAGCCAAAAGACACAATAACAAGACTGTTAGATGTGAATACTTTGTGTATAGTAGTCTGGGTACCAAAACGAAAATAATAATGTGTGTAAAGTAATGAATTAACAGATTTCAAACCATATATATCTCGTAAATTTAAATCATTAATGACATTCTTTAAACGTTTAACGGAAGATGATAGCTTAATAATTGATAATTTTTTGACAATTTCCGTAACAATTCCTGGGATCCAATATGTATTAAGTAGTGTATAATATTGTTTGTTGATTTCAGTTGTAATTATTATTAACATACCATCCTTATCAGTAAAAGTGTGTATGATTTTAGTTTCAGGAATAGAATGTCTCCAAAGGATCATAGTGCCTCTTCTTTTTTATTTAAAATAAGAGCCAGCTAGTGTATAATAGTCTTTAAAAAATATTCTATTTATATCTTCTTTAATCACAAGTTTCTTGCAAAAAGGTTATATGAACTTTGTTTAGCATTAAATATTTATTCAAACCGCTTCCTTTCAGTGAATTATTTAGACCATTGATATTTAGAGATAAACAATTATATGTAAACATGTAGGATGTAGATAAAGTTTTTTATTTTAGAAGTCAAATACTTAATGTGTAGAAAATACATTAAGTAACAAAGTAATATTGCTGTGGATGTAAAGAATGGAGTTAAACTTAAAGAATTATAACAAAAACTATTTGAACCATACATCATAGAATATAACATTCCTGGTTGGATAAATAGTTTATCCAAACCACTCATCAACCATACCATATTGAAGTAAATAACAAAAACCCTAGTTAGCTTGTGCTACTACTTCTTAAAAGAAACATTTAGCTTTATGTATTGATTATTCATTGTTACAAATATATAAAATTATTTTGGATCAGCACATATAAATATCAGTTTATTTTGATTTGTTGAATAAAGGAAGAAATTGATTTAACAATACGAACTGTTAAAACTGAACTATATACCACTATGTTTTCATCAGATTCTGAAACTGTTAAGAAAAATCTTTGTTATTACTTCAAGAAAATACATTTAGACATAAATGTCATATGAAAGATCTATATACACATTATGTCTTACATTCCATAAAGTATTTAGCTAAGGGCATACTTATTATTTGGCTGTAGGTAAAGTGAAAAAGATAATAGTAACAATGATGTTACTATCTTGTTGCTCTTGAAACAAGACCCTATGTGCATACTTCTGAAATTTGTAGTAGAAAATAAAGTAACAATAACCATTCTATCACCAACCCAATATAGACTATAATGACATGTGTGTATCTCTGGGGTATGATTAGTATAATAAAGAAACAAAGATACCATCTCCAGTATCCCCATATCAATAATAACTATTCTCTTTACATTTCATTAAGCAATGTCAGTAGTAGGCAGGGTGGAGTGCTGGACAGAGGCACTGATACTTTGTATCAGAGTTTACCTATAGACCATTTAGATCGGGAAGGTAATAAATAAAGTC
Organism: Protopterus annectens; assembly: GCF_019279795.1. Taxonomy (NCBI): domain Eukaryota; kingdom Metazoa; phylum Chordata; order Ceratodontiformes; family Protopteridae; genus Protopterus; species Protopterus annectens. The sequence continues at coordinate 434,382,891 of NC_056738.1, read as the reverse complement.
TGTAACTTTCAAAAAAAAAAAAGATTTCCTCTCTTTCATCCAATAACACTCTTCTCACTTAGTCATTACAGCTATATCGACAAATCAAGGAAATGTAGACACACTGTAAAAGAGATGAGATGCACGAAACTCCTACATCCCTCGAGAACACCAAAATAAAACTCCAAGTCGCCAAAATGTAAAACGAACAAAATTTATTAGGTTTAAGCTTCTCCCAAGCTTTTCGTCGGTTACAATACACCAACTTCCTCAGAAAACTCCAAAGAGAAATAAAAGTGGAAACAACATCACCCGATCACTACCCTTTAAATACCCGCACATCTTATCTATAGAAGAATATACAAAATATCATTGAATACAAATAAAAACTCCTCAAAAACATTATATTAATCAGAAAAAGAACCCAATTGATTAAAAACATATAAAAATATATTATGGCTTATAACCCTTTCTAAACACGTGAGGAAACTGTATACTCAATCCAATAGCCAAGGCGTTTCACCCTTGTACCTTCATCCTAACTTACAGTGTGGATGTGAAGGCCATTATTTCTATCATATAAAAAAACTAAAGTTTCATTATGCAGGAGGTGTTATTCAGGGAGAACGGTATGGAATACCCCACAATAATTTTCAGAAGGGGTCAAAACCTCAAAAACATTCTAGAATCTAAGGCCAGGTCCCTGGAAGTAAGAGCAGGCATGTCTAAATGCAATATGTGCCATTATTGTAAGCACGTATCAGTGGGGTCGTCCTTTGTTATAAGGAAGTCTAAATACAGAATACATGGTAGATTTAATTGTTCTAGTACAGGAGTTGTCTACATAGCTAAGTGTTTTCACTGCCCAGTCTTCTATGTCGGTAAAACCGACAGAAAATTACAGGAGCGTATTTACGAGCATATATACGCTATTAGGAAGTGTAAGGTGGAAAACGCTTTAGCAAAGCATGTAAAGGAAAATCCTTTGCATTCATTTTCCTTCTTAGCCATCGACCAAGTTCGATCGGATGGCAGGGGGGGAGCTGATTCATTAATTCTCGAAGGGAGAGAATTGGTTTGGCAACTTAGACGGGATGCGTGCCATTATCCAGGCATCAATGACAGATTATCTATATCATGTATATTGAAACTTAAGAGTTTGACTAGATAGTATCTATTGTACCTATTGATTTTCATTTGGCATACACACACAAGTAAAATATAGATAATAGTAATAATTATAAATATACATACAATAACAAATAGGATAGCTTTTTATATGATTGTACAGTAGCTTTCGGTAGCAGTTGTTTTGTAGTCGGCAGTAGCATCAGATGAGTAAAGTACGCAGGGGTTATTGATGGTTTATTTTCACTTTTATTTTTATACTGATTTATTGCATTCACTGCATGATGTGACATTAAAATTCTATCATTTACATTCATTAAATTTAACAACATGCTGGCTCATCAAATAAGTAACATCTACTATTTTTATATGTTTTTAATCAATCAGGTTCTTTTTCTGATTAATATGTTTTTGAGGAGTTTTTATTTATATTCAATGATATTTTGTATATTCTTCTATAGATAAGATGTGCGGGTATTTAAAGGGTAGTGATCGAGTGACGTTGCTTCCACTTTTATTTCTCTTAGGAGTTTTCTGAGGAAGTTGGTGTATTGTAACCGACGAAAAGCTTGGGAGAAGCTTAAACCTAATACATTTTGTTTGTTTTACGTTTTGGCGACTTGGAGTTTTATTTTGGTGTTCTCGAAGGATGGAGGAGTTTCGTACATCTCATCTCTATTACAGCTATATCCATATGTAATTCAGGGGATAAAAGGAGAAAAGAAAAGGGGGAACCCATTGTATAATAAGTATTATCTCTATTTCAGTCATACAGTAATTACGTATTGCAATATTCAAACTGCATTGTACCAATCATATTAGCCTACAAATGTATACTCTTCTTTCAAATCAAACAACTGACTGTTTAAAATGAAAAGTCAGCATTCTGATAGTTATGTTCTACATATATGTCCTCTTTCCTACTCTTATCCAACAGCCAATAATTATATCAATGCCTGGGTATGCTTTACTATTAGTAGAGAGAGAAATAAAACAGTAGATATTCATCTGAAGATTCCAAGATATTAGTAAACCACAGTGTTTCTGCTGTGTTATAACAACAAACAAAAAATATCAATACAGAACTATTCCCATAAAAATGTCACAAGTATATCTAAAAGTACATTTACCAGGCAGAAATCACATACAAGATGTTCCATCTGACATAAAAGTGAACATCTCAATACTTTAAAACATAGCATATGATCATGTTTGACTAATTATATGGTATATTAGATCTTTAGTTGACAGCTTCTACGGGACTGCCTTTTCTGGTGTTAATATATATATTTTAAACACAATGATGTATAAAAAAGTCTGTATTGTTAAAATGACTTACTTACTGTTAGTGAAAGATGATGTTCATCACATTTGTTCATCCGTTTTTATTTTTCTCTTTTTTCCATTTTCTTATAAGCTCATTAGATCTGTCAGTTCATTTATGTATAGACAAGTTTATTTTATATGTTATTAGATGCAGTTCAACTAGTTTTAAAACCTTAAGTGTGGACGCAAGCCTTAAAACGCTTTGGCTTCCTGTACAGCAAGGTCAAAGTTCAGAGAAGCTGATGCGATTGAAACCGTACAGCTGATACACACTTATGGTGTTACTTGGCTGTACAAGATGGAATCTTTAGCTACATCTCACAGTTTAAAAGTAAGGGTGGGAAAATGATCGGAAAAATAGCTGAAGTGGATTCATACAATATATCCATGCAAGCTTATTAACTTGTTAAGAGATAAAAAAACAGACTTTAGAAATATGATGAAAAATACACTTTTAAAGCAAGAACTTGTATAAATGTATGAACTGAGGTGCTTTAAGCATAATTTGAGTGAGAAAAAGGAAAAGATAGAAAAAATAAGCTTTATTCATTTACGGGGGTCTATATTATGAGACAGAAAAGACGTTTGCGCGAATACATAAACGTTGAACTGTATAGCGCAAAGTAGACTTAGAGCGTAAGTCGAAAACCGCGAAAATGGAAATGTCGAATTTCCATGGTTGGCCCGTCTGTGGATTAGCTGCATTAGGCAAGTGTTGGATAGTTACGGAGTTTAGGATAGGGTGCGGGTTAAGGTAAGTGCTTAGATAAGTAATGTATGTTAGATTTAGCGTAGGGTTAGAGGTAGGGTTTTGTTAAATGTATGTATGTAGATTATTTATTTTGTTTGTGTATATTTTCATAGGGGAAATGTGCGGTAGTTACGAACCTTAGGGTTAGGGAGGGGTTAAGGATAGTGCATAGATAGTTTTGTTTGTGGGGTTTATAGTGTTGGAGGTAGGGTTTTGTTAAATGAATGTATGTGGATTATTTGTTTTGTTTGGGTGTATGTCTGTAGGGGAAGTGTGCGGTAGTTATGGACCTTAGGATTAGGGAGGGGTTAAGGAAAGTGCATAGTTAGTTGTGTATGTGGAGTTTAGTGTCAGGTTAGAAGTAGGGTTTTGTGCTTTACTTTAGGTTAGAAGTAGGGTTTGGTTAGTGTATGTATGTGGTTTATTGATTTTATGTGGGTAGGTAGTATATAGGTAGTGGTCGGGTTGGCCCAACTATGACAGTTTGATTTTTGTTTTTTTTCGCTGTTTAGTGCGTTCGGGATTTTCGTGTTTCACGGTACAGGGGTCGATATTTTGGTATTCGCTCATAGGGTTTTTTGCTTTCATAATATAGACCCCATTTAAGGTATATCATTAAAACAATATGTAAATCTACTCAGTAATGACTTGTGATTACAGTTATTTATACCCATTCCTTCCCATGGAAAGCAAAAGAAAACAGCACATCTAGAGGGAAGGTGAAATGAAAAGAAAATATTTATTTTACCATTACCAAACACAATTAGAATGTGGTCAAGACTTACTATAAACATTACAACACCTTTCTAAATTGCAGTAGATTACTAAGAATTAAAGATTTATCCATGTAAATATTGGTTTGTAACAAATCTAAAGATATTTTAAAGGTATAAAAAACTTTAATAAAATGTATGAATATGTAATTATATATATGTTTAAATGATCTGGGTTATAGTCTGATACTAACTGTTATAAGTATTTATTTTCTTTTAACCTATATATAGTTTGAAGTGAGAAGTAAAACTGAAAATAGGTTAAGAAATATTATAACAATAAAAGAAAACTTTTACCTTATAAGGTGGCAGTTGTATAGTGTCCTAATTTGGATGCTTGTCAAAAGACATCAGAATGGGTAATGAAAACAAATTAGTAGAAAATAAAACTTTACTTGTCTTTAATTTTTTTAGTGTCCTTGTCCTTTGTTGTCCAATTATTTTTGATGCATCTCTTTAAACCACAGCTTGCCAGTCTATATCTTCTATCTTGTCAAGGATTTTATTTTTCTTAGTATATTCCACAGCTTCTTCTAGGATGTTGAAAAGTTTTTGTCCATCTGGAAAGAAGATCCTTAGTTTAGCAGGAAAAAGAAGTTGAGATTTTATGTTTATTTTCTTCAAGTTTTGATTTAAGGTGCAGATTCTTTTCTTTTAGTCATGACTAAGGAAGTGTAGGCATTGTCAAATCTTATGACACTGCCTTTTAACTTGATTGGTGTGTTAGCCCAAGCTTTCTTTAAGATTAAGTCCTTGTCCTTACTGGATAAAAGTTTGACAATAATGGATCTAGGCCCAGGTGGATTCTTCTTTAAGGAAGATGAAGAGAGGGACCTGTGAGCCCTTTTGATGCCAAATGAAAGGGCTTCTGGCAAGTTGAGAGCTTTAGACAACCAGTTGTTTAAGAAAAGTAACAGATTGTACCCTTTTTTCTCTGGGATTCCATAGATCCTGATGTTATTTATACGGGACCTGCTTTCTAAGTCTTCTATCTCTTCAAGTAACTAAGTGTTTTGCTTTAGAATTCAACATTCAACAGAATTAGAACAAAGTGTTTTGCAGTAGAATTCTGTATGGCTTTCACTTTCTGTCAGTCTGCTATCTACATCTGTCACTGTATCTTCAATTGATGAAATCTGAGCAGATTGTTGTTTTAATACTTCATTTAGAACATCCATTTGTTTTCTGCAGTCTTCTTTTATAAAATCCATTTTTGTTTCCAGTTTGTCTAGTTTTGTAGAAAGTTCTTGGATGCTCCCAATAATAGACTGAATTTCCTTCTTTATGGAATTTTCTTGTGAGTTCATTTTTAAGTGACTCATGATAGATGAGCAGTCAAAAAGTATTCTGATAGGAAATTTTAAAATGCAGATTCCAAATTCAAATTGTTGTTCTATCAGAAAGGTAACTATACAGGTTAAAGTATGTAATTTTGTTAAAAAAATCAATATTCTATAGAGAAAGAATAATAAAATCCTGTCAGAAAAAAATAACACGAAGCAGAGCAAAGCTTTGTGCTGTTAGCTATTTTTTCATAGTTTCCTAAAGACCTGAGGATAAAAGCCAAGCTAACAACCTTGTCACAATATATATCTACTTATATAAGGTATCAGCTAATGAATACAAATGTTAAGATTATAGTACTTCATGAAATTACCCTCAGTTTTGGTTTGTCTTACCAAGCGTCAAATATCACATATATTACATACAACATAAAGAAGCTAAATATTGTTACTTGTCTAGAGACTATAAAAATATCTTGTAATGTAGATGTATTACTAAACCAACTGTAAATATTTATTAAAAACTCAAAATAAACAAAATCTGGTCAGAGGTGTTTCAGGCAATAAAACCATTCTTTGAGGTTTTTCCCATTTGACATCACTTTGACAGTCTTCACCATACATCAAAGAATATTTACTGCCACTAAGATAAGCTACACAGATTGGCTTTCTGTGATAATTACTATCTTAACAGGGTTAAAAAATAGAAATAAGCAATTGCTTAAGTAGAATATACAAAATATCCGATAGATTGGGAAAGGGTCTGACTATTCAAGCTGTCCACATTTGTTGCCAAAATCTGTTTCTGTGCATATCACATTTTATAATTAAGGAACTCCAACGTAAGCAAAATGAGCTCTGGTAATAATATACCTTAGTCGGTGGTAATTTTAGTTAACTACATTTCAGCATTTGTTACTTATAAGGGTATATATATTTTCCTTGTTTATGTGACATGTTTAACTCAAGTAGTTAGAAGATTTTACAGCTCTGATATATAGGTTCATAGGTAGGTACTAGGCTAACTGCCCAAAGGCATTAATAAGCCTAGCCGGAATGTGTTGGCTTTCGCCACCCCCTTAGATTAGTTCCCTGTGCCTCTGTCCAGCACAGCCACTGAAGTGATCCCTGGGGTAAACTTTCGGTTTCCTATCCACTTGTCAAGGTTTCTCTTGAAGAGGGTTAGCGAGGGGCTCTGCCTAATGTAGATTGGAATCTTGTTCCAGAGCATGGGAAGTCTCTGGGACAGGAATCTATCCCTCCAGCACGTTCTAGTTATTGTTGTGGTGAGGCTTAGATCCCTGGACCGTGTGGCTCGAGGGGATGTGGTTTTCTTTAGGTGGAGAATGTCCATCAATTCTGGGTTGGACATGGCCTTGTATGTCAGGCAGAGATCACCTCTGAGTAGCCGGTATGCAACCGAATACAGCTGGAGTTTCTTCAGTCGAGCTGCATAGGGCATCTGCTTGAAGCCAGTGATCCTCTTGGTGAGGTACTTCTGTGGTCTTTCCAGTTGTTGCAGGTGTCTTGTAAGGTACATCCCAAATGGGGCATTTTACTCTATAATGAGTCTGATGAGTCATGCGTAGAGGGGCCCAATGACCACTTTCGATCTGGATGCAAACCCTTTTGTGATTAGGTGGGCCACATAGAAGGATTATCTAACCACTTTGGCAATGTGATTATCAAAGAAGAGGTTACTATATACTTGGGTCCCCAGATCCCTTATTACATCTTCCGTATTTAGGGGGCTACCACCTATGTGGTAATTTGTGGGTACTTTGTTTTTTTCCAAAGGGGATGACTATGCACTTTTTGGCATTTAGCTTGAGGCCATGGTTTTGACACCAGGTATCTGTCTCAGTGTGACCCTTTTGGAGTATGTCTGTCAGCTGGAGAGTCAATTATAGCCCCTAGTTTGCAGTCGTCTGTGAACTTGGTCAGCCATAGTCCTCCTGTGCTTGCCTGCACCTCTGAGAAGTATATGACGAACAGGAGGGGTCCTAGGACTGAGTCCTGGAAAACCCCACTTGTAACCAGTTTAGAGTCAGTCCTAGCTCCCGTAACTCTTACCATGTGGGTTCTGTCCGTGAGCCAGTTGGCAACCCATCTCGTGACGTAGGGGTTTATGTTCAGGCTGGTGAGCTTGTCTATAATACCTGAGTGGGGAATGGTGTTGAAGGCCTTTGCGAGGTCTAGGTAGGCTGTGTGGACCACCTTTCCCTCATCTATAGCCTTGGTAACTGTCTCAAAGAAGTCCACCAGGTTTAGGAGGCATGATCTGTCCTTATCAAAGCCGAACTGGGTAGGGTCCAGTGTTTGGAGTTTCCCAATATCTCTGTTAATGAGATCCATGATGATGCACTTCATAACTTTGCAGACCAAGCTAGTCAGGCTTATAGGGCAATAGTTCCCGGGGTCTGTTGTGGCTCCACCTTCGTGGAGTGGAATAACCGTTGCTGTACATCACTCTATGGGCACGTAGCCTGTGGAGAGGCTGAGTTTAAACAGTGTGTTTAGGTGAGGGGTTAGTTCATCTTTGAGTTTGTGTTGGATGCAGCCTGGGACACCATCCGGCCCCATTAATGCTGTGTTTTTGGCTTTGGACAGGGCTGTTTTAACCTGAGTGTCTGTGATTTCAGGGGCACTACATTCTAATGGTATAGTTATGGGCCCTTTAGGGGGTGAGAGGGGGGGTGAAGTTTGCACTGAACCTGTCTGCCAGGATGTTGGCTATATTGGTCAGTTCAGTGTATTTTGTGCCATTCTGCACTAACTCCAAGCAGATCTGAGAATTGCCACTTAGATTCTTGACATAGCTAAAGAATGCCTTGTGGTTATCTTTGGAATCCATGGCAATTTTTCTTTCGAAGCTAGCCTTGGATGATTTTATGAGGAAAAGTAGTTTCTTGCTGATACTGATCAGGGATGTCTTCACTTCTTGGGATTTTACTCTTTTTCTGTACTAGTTTCCTCCTTCTATTGTACAGCTTGTTTATGGCAGGGGTACACCAGACTGGTTTCTTTTTCTTGGAGGAGTGAGTTTTGGTTTTGTTTGGGATAGCACAATCCATGCATTCTTGTAGGTGCCCATAGAGTGCATTAGTAAAGGATTTTGCAGCTTGGACAGCGTTATCCTTTAGCATGGGGGCTTTGAAACTTCCCATCTCAGTCTTAAGTAACATGAAGTTTGATTTTGAAACGTTTTTCACGGTGGTTTCTTTGACCGGGGGTGGTGGCGGAATGTGGATATCCAGAGTGATTAGTTTATGGTCAGATCTAACCAGCGAGGGGTTGACCTCTGGTGCAGAACACCAATCGCCCATGTTGGTGATGACCAGGTCCAATATGGTGTCACATCTGGTGGGGGTGTTGACCAGTTGATCCAGGATGTTTGAGTTTATAAATTCTAGGAAATGTTGGGCAAGGGAGTTTGTACTTGAGTAGTTCTCCCAGTTAATGTTTGGGTAATTGTAATTGCCCAATATCAGGGTGTTTGGTAGGACCTGTATGTTTCCCAGTGTTTCCAGGAATATGGAGTGGGGGTCCAGGGACATGGTGGGTGATCTGTAACAAGCTATAATTTGAATAGCAGTTTTGCCCGTTGTTAGTTGCACGTGGATGATCTCTGAAGCATCGTGCTGTGCCACTAACCATGGAGGTGTGGGTATCCTTGATGAATATGGATACTCCCCCGCCTTTTGTATTTCGGTCCAGGTTTTGTGGCCAAAAAGTATGGTATGAGTTGCAGCCTGGTAGTGCTGGGGTGCTCTCTGGAGCCTTAAACCAGGTTTCTGTTACTGCACATATATCGATTTTCTCCATACTGAGGAGTGTCTCAAGTGCATGCATTTTTGAGGTTTAAACTTCTAGCACTGAGTAGCATTACCCTCAGTTGTTTGTTACTTGTGCAATTTACGGCAATGGGTTTGTCTTTTGAGCCTTCCTAAAAAAGTCACTATGGGGTTGGCAAGAGCCTTGGCCAGTATTCGAAAGCCTAAGGGTGACAGGTGCTAGCGAAGCAGCGTGGCTTGTCCAACATGTCATCCCAGGCTGACAGACACTGGACCCCCTTTGAATGACACCAGAAGCTTAGCCAATTGTTGAAATTGATAATTTTTTCTCTATACAGTGGTATCATTCTTGGAGAGGGCAGGATGCTACTCAGGGTCAGGGTCATACCGGCCTGGGCTACGTGATCAGAGAGCTCCTCCATGTCTCTTTTCATGTAGTCCAGAGAGGTACGGCTCAGGTCATTCACGTCAGTATGAACAATGACGGACTCATATTTGTACTTGTTCTGGAATGACCTGAGTGCTTGTGTTATGTGGCAGATCCTGGCACCTGATAAGCAGCTAACAGTAACCTTTCTCCTTGTTCAGCCTAGTGAGTGGGACGTCAGTGTGCTTGACTATAGTCACCTATTACTAGTGTGTTGGGTTTTGCCTTAAGGGCTGTGATTGCGTGGCACACTGGTTTTGTGAAGTATGTGTTTCGTGGTTTGTGTTGGTGGGTAGAGATTTCTTGGATGTCTGCTTTGGAGGTCTCTGTTGCTTTTGCAGATTTTTATTTAGAGCCTCTGAGTATGTTTTCATGTATTTATGTGCGTTTTTTTGCCAGTGCTGGTTTCATAGGTCTATGTGAGACTGGTAGGAAAAACAACTCTAGCAAATCCACAAATCCACAAATGAAGAACAACGAAAACAAATTTATTCCTCTGACGTCTCAGCCGTAGCCTTCAAGGAGTAAAAAACATAGTAGCAGACATAATTTATATATACAAAATTAATTAATAAAACAATGATTCAATTAATCAATTGACAATGTAACATAATTTAAATAAATACTCTCCAATTTAAGTCTTCATTAAGACCCTGTGGATACATAGTGTTAAATTTTAGAATATACATAGCTTCCTTGTGTAACAAAGCTTGTTTGATGTACAAAATATTATGCCAGGAACAATTTATTTTTTCTAAAACTGTGGCTTGAAGTTCTTCATTTTTACTATTATGAAAATCTTTAAAATGTACAGCTACAGAACTTTCTTCTCTATTATTAATAATGTCCCTAGCATGTTCCATCAACCTAACCTTAAATGCCTGTTTGGTCTCACCAATGTAAAATTTATTACATGGGCATTTAAGGGCATAAATCACCCCCTCAGAATTACAACTGAAAACACCACAAGTGTTAAACTTAATATTATTAATATAAGAAAAATTATTAACCACAAAACTACAAGCTTTACATTTTCTTCTTTAAATCCATTTGGGAGAAATAACCTAACCTTTCACCCTTCCCAAGTAACTCATCATATTCCTTTAAAGCATCATTATACAAACTATGTCCTACCTTTTCATAAACATTTTCATCATTTAAATGGTCAATACACATTCTAAACTATTGGGAATAGTGCATAGCAACAAGCTTGTTGCCTTTATCCGATGGCTTAAAAACAATTTCATTCATTTTGCTCAGTTTTAACAAAGCCTTCCATTCTTTAAGACATAAATTGTACTGTATATTAGCTCTACATTTCATATATTCTTCAAATGCATGTTCAATGGAAAAATTTAATAAATTGACAAAATGCACAACATCATTATTTAAAACTGGTGGAACAAAGCTACTGACTTGCTTAACACAATTAGTATCAAATTTATAATACGCATCATAAATATCTTCAGATGCACATGTATAAAAACTATCACATGAAGAATCCAAATTATCCAAAAAAGACACAGCACTAACATTGTTAAATACGTTGTGAAAAAAACTTTTTAAATGAAGCTTCCTACCAAATCTATAAATATCACTTTTCATTTCATGCATACGAGACACTGCAGTGGGAATGAATTTCAATCCCCGGTTAAGAACAGTTAACTCAATTTCCGTAAAAGAATGTCCCGACAAATTAATTACATAGTCTTCATTTGGAGATAAAGAAAAAAACATCATCATTTACCTCTTTTATATTCTCCTTGTGGAAATTGTTCTCTTTGTGACGAACCATGTACTTCCCGTTGGCATTTTCTCCCCTGGGGACCTCCACGGGCATTATTCGTCTCTCCATGAAAAGTTTGATAAAATCTATCAGATTGTTGAGACTTTGGTAGTGTTGGAAATTCTACATTGATATTATCCATCTCTTCATAGGAAATATAACCTCCTTCAGATGCTGAAAACGAAGAATTTTAGTTACCCTCACTTCCATGGTCGTTTTGAAAATGCACCCGATGACGTGGCTTCTTGCGACTGGCTCTAGACAAAAAAGCTTTGTTATTCTCATAATCACGTAGATCCCTAAGTAACTTAACTTTCTTTCTTTCAAGCAACAAAGTCTCATAATCTCTTAGTTTTTCATTCATGTTGCTCAAAAAGTCATCCATAGTTGGAGCAGAAGTGCAAACTGTAAGATTTTCACACAGTCTCTTTATCTCTAAACCCAATTCATGCTGTTTAATTCTATCACGCTCAATCAAAATGTGTACCCATTCGGAAACACATTTATGAGTGGCTGCAACCCATGGAAAGCAATGTCTGTATCTTTCTGCAAGTCAAAAGGGGTAGTTGGATCTTTATAAACTTTTAACCCCCTAGGTGTTATGTCCAAATCAACATATTTTTGTAAGCCACAGATGTTAAAATACGTAGCCGTCTCTTTCCACATATTTTTCTCTGGCTCGTCAAACAGGGATTTACTTTCCATACTGATGGAAGCCAGTAATTTACGCCCCACATTATTGAAGGGATTAGGGAAACGTTTCTTCCTATCATCCTCCCATTTATCCCAAACATTAGAAATGTTGCCAATCACATTTCTTTGTGAAGAACTTCTTTCAGCACGATCCAAAGAGTTGGCTAAAAAATTGTCCAACGACATTTGTGTGCCATCCACAGTATCTCTGAAAATGCGAGGCAAATGAAGTTGTGGATCGCTCGCCATAAATATGTGAACAACCAAGGTACCAGCAAATGAAAAATAGGAAAAACAACTCTAGCAAATCCACAAATCCACAAATGAAGAACAATGAAAATGAATTTATTCCTCTGATGTCTTGGCCATAGCCTTCAAGGAGTAAAAAACATAGTAGCACACATCATTTATATATACAAAATTAATTAATAAAACAATGATTCAATTAATCAATTGACAATGTAACATAATTTAAATAAATACTCTCCAATTTAAGTCTTCATTAAGACACTGTGGATACATAGTGTTAAATTTTAGAATATACATAGCTTCCTTGTGTAACAAAGCTTGTTTGATGTACAAAATATTATGCCAGGAACAATTTATTTTTTCTAAAACTGGGGCTTGAAGTTCTTCATTTCTACTATTATGAAAATCTTTAAAATGTACAGCTACAGAACTTTCTTCTCTATTATTAACAATGTCCCTAGCATGTTCCATCAACCTAACCTTAAATGCCTGTTTGGTCTCACCAATGTAAAAGTTATTACATGGGCATTTAAGGGCATAAATCACCCCCTCAGAATTACAACTGAAAACACCACAAGTGTTAAACCTAACATTATTAATATAAGAAAATTTATTGACCACAAAACTACAAGCTTTACATTTCCCACACTTCAAAGTACCAATAAATGATAAACGATAATGATGTGAGACTGGTGGTGTGATGCAAGTAATTCCCTTCTCCTCTTGACTGCCTGGTCCAGTCTTGGGTTGAGAGAGCTCAGACTCCAGTTTGGCTGTATAATTGCATCTCTCGCATATATTAGTGTTTGCTGGAAGGAGGAGAGGGTTGTCTGTGTACATGAGGCAATTGTAACATTGCCTCAAAATGCCCAGATTCACCAGTTGGACCAGAGAGTACATCTGAAACTGCCCTTTGGGCATGCTGGATAGGTACAGTGAACTGTTTTACTGATTGGCTATTAAGGTCGAATAGAGAGCCTTGTCCTTCTCTACAGTATAGGGGGGGTCTACTGCTAAGGTTTATTAGTGCTTGCTATGAGTTTTGAGCAAGTGCCAGGATGAGAAGTGAATGGTTTGAGTGCTTAACTGAAAGTTTGTCTAGTTCCAAGGGAAAAATTGAAGAATACCCTTTGTGGAGCCGGGAATACTTATACCATAGCTAACCGGCACTGCCCAGCTCACAAAAACGTGCAAATGTAGGTTTTATAGCAGGGAAATGAAAGAGATAGAAATTAGCTCAAAATGGCCAATAAACTACTAATTTCTGGGCTGAAACCTCTCCTCCAGGGACAGATAGGCTGATCAAAGCTCCCTCTCTCACAGTGAACAGAGAAACTTCCTACTATCCAAGTAAGGTATGGACAAACACAGAAACGTTTAACACAGCCTTGAATTCAGCACTAACCTGAAAACTGGACTATACTAGCTAAGAAAGGCAGGAAAGCATTTTTTTTTCAGAAAATAAAGCAGATACAATAAAAAAAAAACACTTTAAATGCACAGAAATGGCTATCACACTTGAGTGTGTAGCCTACAACAGTTAAACAGATAATTTAAACACAAAAACAACTTGTTTAAAGTGCAGGCAGTAAAATAAGTACAATATGTAGTTGAAACAAGCTATTTAAATCACAGAAACTCTAGAAAATTGGTGTTTTAGGTGGAATTAGCTAAAGGCAGCAAGAAAATGCCGAAAAATTATACTTAATCACTCCAAAGTCTCTCTTTGCTATGCTAATTTCTATTCAAAGTGACATTGATATTTGCAACAGATAGGTTGTTATATAAGATTGCAGGCTCCTGATAATGCAATGGATTATTTTCAGTCAAGCTACTAGAGTATTTCTTCTGAAAACAGGTCAGTCCTATTTCAGTGAAAAGAAATGGTTCCACCCATTAATAGGGGTAATAATTATACCATGATACAGCTTGTCAAGCTGTGCTGTAAATGTAAGAATGAAACATCAACAGGTGCAGGACATGGTATGAAAGTCATTCCAAGGTAAATAATTAGATGGGAGATATTTCCAAATGATTTTAACACCAGTGAATTGATCTTGTTAGCCCATAAACTGTAATTAAAAGTAACAATGTGCCCATAAGATGGCTACTCAAGTTTTTCCCCCCATTTCTACTCTTTAAGGAGAGCCAGCTTTATCATTATATCTCTAGAAGGACAAAGCAAAACTATGGCTAAGATAAGATCAATCAACACTTCACAGGTTATTGTTTCCACCTTAGGAACTTTAAATGACATCCAGTCATCACTGGAAGCCATATTATATAACCTACAAAACATATGACACATTGTACTGCAAAAACAGCTCATTTATACCATGACACCCCTCCCTCTGGGCCAGTAATGAAGGAGCCTCAATCATCACCACTGACACCGGTGATGGACTTTCACTTGGAACAAAGACAGATACACACAGTATTTCAGGATGCAGTTCTCTGCACCAAGAACAATTTCCCTTAAGAGCATACAGGGAACACACTCCTGTCTTGGGGCTTGGTTTCCCTCTCTCTCTCAACAGGCCCCAACTAAGACTCCTCACTGATCACAGCTATACAGCTGAGTCCTCAGCCGAGGGTTCCAAGCCAAGTCCTCCACCACACTGTCTGTCTAACAAGTGCTCTTTGTCCCTGCTCCAAGTAGCTAACACACACACTCTTTGAGATTTAATTTTCACACACACACACACACACACACACACACACACACACACACACACACACACACACACACACACACACACACCTGGGAAAGGGTGGCACAGATTTACCCGGTATGCCCACTCAGCCTAAATAGATACTGCCACCAGAACACTCCAAAAACAGCTACTCTAAGGCTCTTACCAGGATATCCAATTATACTTAGTAAAATTAATACTAATACAAATGATAATGTATGACCAATGCAGTAAGGCTTTCAGGAGCGACCACAGTGTCACTAAATAAACATACATACTCTGAAAAGGTTAAAATATTCTCTAAAACACCAGCCACAATGAAAAGTTTAAATATACTTAATAATAAATAATAAAAGAACATGAATATACTAAATATCTATTTACAATAAACACCAGTGTTTCAATCACAGGAAATATTAAAAATAATACAGATGGAAAGGTTTACACAGATACAGAAAAACAATAATTAACTAATCTCTCTATATTTTCCTGACTTTTCTAAAGAATTACTGTTCGCTAGTTCACTTACTACAGCAAGGCAAGATGATGTGGGTGAGTGGTCTTCCTTCTTGTCAGGTTTCACAAACAAGTATAACAAAGATTTCATGCCCACTAAAGACTGCAGTCCTAAACACTAAGAATACAATTCAAATAAAAAGCTGCAGCTCCATCATGGAGACACAAATATAAAATCACTTAAAATCTTTATTCAAACTGTTGTTAAAATAAAAAAAAACACTGGAAAATGGATAAGCGCTGTCAGATAAGCCTTCATCAGACCCTGGTAATCAAAGTGCACTTCCCCTTTGTTATAAATCATCCTTGGCCAATCAAATTCTCTCTTAAGGTTCCTGCTTTCTAAAACTGTTTTTAAGGGGACCACTGCATGCATTAACTCCCGGTTTTCTGTCAGCCTGCAAATCAGCTATCCAACAAGTTTCCTTTAGTTCAGTTCTATTAAATAAATATCCACTCCTTGTACCTTCATAAACTTTTTCTAAGGCCAAAAAGAAGAACTTGTGTCCAGGATATGCCTATATATGCTGCAAAAGACCATTAGTAGGGGCTGCTAGTCTAATATCGCTAAGGTGATACAAAATTCTTTCTTTGAAAGTCCTATTGGTCTTTCCAACATAAAATGCTTGACAGCTGTTACAAACAGAAACATATATAATGCTTTTAATCTCACAGTCCAAATAATCCTTTGAATAATATACACTGCCGGTCTCTACTTCATTAAATATCATCTCAAGTGTTTCACTACATGGTGGCATCTTTTGTCCAAAACTGCACAGAAACATACCACAGTATGTACCCACCTAGGTGGGGGGCAATGCCCACATATCCCCCTAACTATATATACCAACTTTAGGATCGCACTACAGTGGGGAAGAAGGCATATTTCCCCATGTTGGGCAAGAGTTTACTTACCCTGGTAAAACTCTTGCATTCGGGAAATCAAGGTTTTGATGTTGTCTCACAAAAATCATGTTCAGTAATCTGGTCTTTCGAGCTTTCAAAGTAGATCCATATATAGGTCTACTTTGACCCATCGAAAACTCACTTGAATGAATTCAAGATAAACGATCCCAGTTCAGTGAAAGTGCATTTACATGAAAATGCACTTTCGCGGAAAACATCAACGAAGAGGGTTCACTGGTTCTGGGATTCTGTGGTGGTGCAGATGCATTCACTGTTACATGGTGTATGAGAGGGGAACCTTTAATGTTTATATCAGTTTTTGTTATAGAGCGAGGTACAGTGAGGATAAGGGAATATTCCCTTTTCCACACTGTAGTGCGATCTCGGAGTTAGTATGCATAAATTGTGGGGGTGTGGGGGGTGCAGGGGGGGCTTGCCTCCCTGCATAATTATGTTGGCCGTATTTGTTTTTCTTTTTATTATTTTGCTTTTTTTGTTCAGTGATGTGTTTTTTGTGAAAGTGCATTTTCATGTAAATGCACTTTTGCTGAAGTGGACTCACACACACACAATACACACTGTCTTTCTCCCTTCTACTTTGTATAACTTGCATACTTTTTATCTTGTAGTGCTATCATCTGAGTTCCCTGTTACTGACAGCAGTTTGGGGATGTTACAAGACACACCATTATCAACTGTTGTCCTGTTTTCAAGGTCTGCAACTTAAGACATCAGTTTACCCTTCTGTCAATATATTTACTAGATAATAGCTGTGCTTCTGTTATACTCCTTTTATGTTACTGAACCCTTTATACATAAATATTCCACAACTATACTAAGGACAAGTTCCCATGGTTTTTCCTTGTAAAAAGGGGACTGATAAAGTAAAATTAACCTATTTAACATGGTTTTATAAATAAATAAGCAAGGTATAAACCAGGTGACACTTATTACAGTGTAAACTATATCCTTACTAGATAGACAAGTCATTACATTTATGAGTCATAGAGTCTAACCCCTTTTTGTTGTAACCACACTTGTAGTTCTAATTTCCCTATATTATCACAAGCTGTACATGTAACATAAAGTGTTCATACTTTTCTGCATTAACACATATACTAGACACTTATTTCCAGTTTTCTTTCTGACCATGCATATAGTATTATGATAGTCTGGACAAGAGATAAGTAAATGTTTGGCTCATCAGGAACCTTCTAGAAGCCTCTTATGAATATACTGATTTTTTTCAGACATTTGTCTAAATGCTCCAAAATATAATACATCACAAAAACAAGATTTAATATTTTGAACATGCCTCTTGATTATGCCTCTGTTGAACAGTAGTTCATAGGTGATGCACCAGAAGTGAAGAGGAAATGTTCATGCCAAAAGGGATCCTGCTAAGTTTCCTATTTAATAAAAACTGCTATGCCACTAACCTGTCATGTTTCTTTGGCCAAGTTTAAATTACTAAAAAAGCATTTCAGCCCCTTAAAGAGTTAAATTTCTATCCAAGATAACATTGTTTTTTATGATGTTTTTAAATCTGCAAATAAACATAAATGAAAATAAAATAAAATAAAATGAAATGGAAAAAGAAAGTATTTTGTCAACCTTAGATGTAAAAATCCAGAACTGGAAGGAATAGTACTAACATAATGGAATATTTTTCCTATTCCACTGGGAGCTGAAAATGGAGATAAAGGAATCCTTGTGTGTGCGTGTGTGTGTGTGAGTGTCTGTCTGTCTGTCTGTACATCTGTCTGAATGCATGATGTGGCTGCAACCCACAGTGTAATGTAAATCAGTATATACTGAATCCTGAGAAACTATGTGATAAAAACTATTTACAGCTGGAAAGTTTATTAAAAAGTAACTTAAAACCTTAACCCTAGTGATTAACATATTTCAACAAAAAAGTCCAATGAAACTAACGCTATGTAAGTGAGAAAATGACCCAAGCTGTAACTGTGTTCAAGACAAAACAGGGGCAGAGTAAATGACTACAAATAAATAAGGTTTCTATAAGAAACTAATTTAACTTTTGAAAAATGTAGTGAACAAAACTGAATGAGATTCACATATAACAGAGACTGTGGTGATATATAACAGAGTACAAGCATGGAAATCTATAGAGTATGTACCTCACAGTAAAGCTTACAGCACACACAAAGTTACTCTTAGTTATACAGTCCTATTAATACTACAAAGCAGGGGCATAGAACCAAATCCAGGTAATTTCTTACCCCATGCAGCATAAACAATAACTAAAATGACTCTATCACCACAAATGATCACAGGTCAGCAGGAAGCACAAATGAATTGACCATAGTGCACTGGAACACAGCAAGCCTGAATATCAAATGGGTATAACTGAAAGAATGGCTATTTACATATAACCCAAAATAATATCCTTAAATTAAATATAAATAAAAATAAATGGCTGAATGTCTCCCTGTATTACTTAGAGGAATTACATTCCCACAGACAGTTGGCCAGGAATGATGGTCAGGAGAGGGGGAATAGCATTTGCTATCCTTCTTATGACATGTTAGAGTGAGGCTCCTTCTGCTTGAGTTGCTGGTAGTTCAGGTGAATATAAAAGATCCCATGCCATCTATCAAAAAGAGTAAGGGTTTCTTTATTTAAAAAGTATTTGCAATACTATTTACAAACTTATATATTCACATATTTACAGTTTATACAGTATAAAATGTTCCATTCCTTTCTGTTACTGTCATGCAATCATAAATATCCTACATTTCATTATGTTAAACCTCTATATTCATTATCCTTATTTGACCCCACTCCGTTTTCCAAAACCACCATCTAATTTTTCTTAAAATTACTGCTAATCTAAACATGATATCTTTTATCCTTTCATTCCAAATATTCCACAGAATGTAAAATAACATTTTATCTATTTTACTAGCATAGTTCTTAATTTTATGGGTATAACATCCATACATAATCATATCCATATTTAATTAATCTCCTTTATAATTTCAAAGAACTTTTCTTCACATAATATTTCCCAAAATTTTGCAACCCTTTTACATTGCAGGAAAACAAGTTCTCTAGCTTCTTTTTTACATTCCTTCACTGATTTTCATATGGCATATTTCCTTGTACTGGCAATTTATTAATCATTAAACTGCATAAAAAAATATTGACATTCTACTTATTGCACCATGCTTTTTCTACTTTTATAGTTTTAACTTTTTTCATTTGCTAGCTATTTTTATACCACACTTTCTTCTTATTTTCTATTTCATTAATTTTTATTTTTCATAAAATAATTTTTTTTCTTGGTAACATCTCATTTCTTCACTTAAACATTCTTTTCCTCTTTTGAAAATTTTTTTAGCATATCCCAATGCCATTTATATTTGTACTTCAGTAAATATACTAACTTTTCATTTTTATCATTTATCCAAAAAAAAAGTTATGTACTCACCATAATGTTCCATGTTTGTTGTCCATCTCGCCGTTCATTCTTACAATGATGGGTTCGGAGACGATTCTTGGCTCCGACTCGGCCAAATACATAGCTGAAAGTCTCAAACCTGGCTCATGGCAAGAAGGTATCCTACAATGTAGTGGTGTAATTCCCCAGATCTTGTTTGCTGCTACTACTGAATGAAATATACACTATATACATACACACACACACACATATATATATATATATATATATATATATATATACAAATATATATATATATATATATATATATATATATATATATATATATATATATATACTATACCCAATAGAAGGAAAAACAAACTGAAACAAAGAACTCCTGAAGGTAGTAAAAACATCCACCAGGTCCAGAAGGAGTCTTTGGCAGGGGGAAGGAAGGAGGGTTCGTAAGAATGAATGGAGAGATGGACAACAAACATGGAACGTTATGGTGAGTACATAACTTCTTTATCTTATGTTGTCCTATCTCTCCTTCATTCTTGCAATGATGGGACAGCGTCCCTAGCACCTTTACCTGGGGTGGCTCACAAGAGCACACCTTTAAGTACCGTGGAACCAAAGGAGGCCCTGTCCCTGGAGGCCAAATCCACTTTGTAATGCATGATAAAAGTATGTGGAGTGGTCCAAGTATCTGCTGTACAAAAATTGCCCATAGGAATTCTGGCTTGAAAGGCAGATGACATAGCCATTGCTCTAGGAGAATAAGCCTTCACTTAGAAAGGTACATCTCTGTGATTTGAGGTATAGATGAATGTAATACAGTTAGAAAGCCAATTGGAAAGAGTAGTTTTTGAAAATAAGCTACCCTTTTTTGCATCAGAGAAGGATATGAATAATTGGTCAGATTTTCTAAAATCTTTGGTCCTATGCAAATAGAATCTGAGCTGTCTATGCACGTCTAGTTGATGTAATTTGTATTCTGCCTTGTTGCTATGATTAGGAAAGAACACTGGAAGCTCTATAGATTCATTTATGTTATTTGGAGAAGAGACTTTGGGTAGGAAAAATGGATTAGTTTGCAAGGATACCCTATCCTTATCAAAAATCAAATATGACGGTTTAATAGAATGAGCTTGCAACTCTGATACTCTTCTAGCAGATGTTATAGCCACTAGAAACAAGGTCTTCCAGGAAAGGAACTTGAGATCTGAAGATGACGATGGCTGAAAAGGTGGTAACATGAGATGAGACAGAACAAAATTTAAATCCCAAGGAGAAAGGGGTTCATTAAAGGGAGGCCGTAGTAAGCAGGCACCTTTTAAGATGGCTCTACACAATCTGTGACATTAAGTTGGAGATAGAATCACCAATGTGGAAATTTGATATTGCAGCGAGTTGAACCCTGATGGTTGCTGTAGCTGAACCTTGCTGGTAGAGTTCTGCCAAAAATTCCAAAACTAGAATGGATAGGTGCAGAAAAAGGATCAGTGCTCCTGTTTTGAGCCTAAAGGGAAAATCTTTTCCATTTGCTAGAATACAGTTTTCTAGTGGAAGCTTTATGCAGGACATTAAGATATGTTTAACAGTAGGAGTGAAATTGTGAACCCTGACTAAACTGGGAAGTGGAGCAGCCAAGCTGTCAATTTTAGGATGTGGAGAGAAGGATGAAGCTTTCCTGACATATGAGTCAGCAGATCTGGCACTGGGTCTGGAGTCCAAGGCTTCTCCTGAAGATGAGGCCAAAGGAAGGATAACCAGACTTGGCGAGGCCAGTAAGGAACAATGAGAATTATCCTGCTTCCCGAGTACTGTACTTTCTGAATGACTCTGGGTATGAGAGGAAATGGGGGAAAAGCATACGGAAGTCCTGAGGGCCAATCGTGAGCAAGTGCATCTCTCAGTGTCGCCCCCAGAAGGGGGATTAAAGTGATTGCTGCACTTGGCATTCATGGGAGTGGCAAAGAGATCACAGCAAGACTGACCCCATGTTTGGAAAATAATTTCCGCTGCATTCTGATTGAGAGATCACTCATGAGGCATTAAAACTGCTCTGCTCAGCTTGTTTGCTATCACGTTGGACTTCTCCGAAATGTGCATTGCTATTAGAAAGTACTGGGAAGAAACTGCCCATTGCCAAACTCTTAGGGCCTCTCAACAAAGGGGGTAAGATCTGGTTCCCCCTGCTTGTTTATGTACCAAACCACAGACATATTGCCTGAATGTATCGCAAGTTTCCCTAGAGGGAGAGAGTTGTGAAGTGCTTGCAATGCAAGAAGCACTGCTCTCATCTCTACAACATTTATATGCAAGTGAGCCTCCTGTTCTTGCCATGTACCTTGGACTGTTCTTCCCAGATAATGCCCCCCACCCTATCTGGGAAGCATCTGTGGTCACCGTAGCTATGGGTTTAAGTGGAACAAAGGGTCTCCCTATGGTCACTTCAGTGGAGTGTATCCACCATCTTAAGTTGTTCTTGCATGATTCCGTTATTCTGATCAGGTGAGACATAGGAAGCTCTTGAAGTGACCACTGGGAGAACAACAGCCACTGAAGGATCCTCATGTGCATTCTGGCAAGAGGGACCAGAGTAATTGTGGAAGCCATTGTTCCTAGTAATCTCAGAATTATCTTTGCTTTCACTTTGGTCTTGGGAAGGAGGTGAAGAATCTGCTGTCTGAGTGCTGCAACTCTTTCTGTTGGAAGACGTGCTACCATAGAGGAGGTGTCTAGATCTGTGCCTATAAATGTAATATGCTGACAGGGCAACAAGGCAGATATTTGAAAGTTGACTGTAATACCCAGCTGCTTGCAAATGTCCAAAGTTAGATCCCTGGCTTGTTGGAGTAGATGCTTGGTGGTGGCAGATAGGAGCCAGTCGTCCAGATAGGGAAACACTCGGAATCCTAGATGCCTCAGGTGAGCCATGACTACTGCTATGCATTTGGTGAACACTCTGGGGGCTGTAGTGAGACCAAAGGGCAGAGCTCAGAACTGGTAATGACTGGCTCCCAGCCGGAAGCATAAGTATCTTCTTGATGTCCTGTCTATTTTTATGTGATAGTAAGCATCTTGAAGGTCTATCGAATACATCCAATCATCTTTCCCTAAAAAGGGAAGTATATACTGTAGTGTCACCATTCAGAACTTTGACTACTTGACAGATTTGCTTAATTTGTTTAGGTCTAATATGGGCCTCCAGTCCCCTGTTCCTTTTGGCACCAAAAAGAATCTTGAGTAAGTTCTGAATCCTATTTGGTCTGCGGGGACTTCTTGGATGACTCTTTTGTGCATCAACTTTTAAATCTCTATAGTTACTTGCTCTCTTAGATTGGGTGGAACATCTGGGATTGTTCTGGTCTGTGGAACAGGACTGAAAAATGGGATGGCATATCCTCTGGATATTATTTTTAGTACCCATTTGTCTCGTGTGACAGTTTGACAGGCTTCTCGGTACACGGATAAATGTCTCCCAACTGCCTCCAGAGTAGAGCAGTCGGGCCTCCTTTCAGAAGCACTGATAAGGGCACCTGCGAAAGGAATCACAGTGCAGAGACAGTAGCTGGTGCGTTAGGGGGATGAGTGCTAGTATCCCTTTGTGGTGCGGAATGGGTAGACAACACACTCCTCATCCGCTCAAAGGTGGATCCCGCCGGCTCTGAAGACTCCCTCTGCTCTGAGGAGACAGAGGAAGGCACTGAAACCAACGGGATCAGACCCAAGGCTGATGTGGGAGCCAAGCTAACCCAAGCCGATGCTCCGAGGGGTAGACTCGGCACTGAAAAAGATCAAGGCCGAGAATACCCCCCAGGGCCGACTGGGAAACCCTGGCTCCCAGACTGTCCGGATGGCACCGAGTGAGTTGGAGCAGAAGTCGGCTCCATGAGCACCAAAGGGGGGTCCCAGAACCAACGGATCCACAGTAAGCGGTACCAAGCACTCTGGCTCCGAAGGTCCAGCTTGGCTCAGAGGAGGAACAACAGTGGGTATAACTGGTACAATAGGTTCCGAGACCGAATGAGTGGGAGCTGAGAATAATTTAGTCAGTGCCGGCAACTTCAGGAGTCTGCATACCACATCATGGTCCGATAAGCTCCTGGTGGACCTGGAGGACAGGGATGGAGAGCGAGCATATATATCACATTATTGAAAGATGAAAATAGTGAACACTATTTAATTGGCCCCCAAAACATATAAACATGAAAATATTGAACAATCAGAACACCAAATTTTTTCCCATGGAAAAAATTTGATGCTCCAAAACACATACACACAACACAAGCACATCAAACAAACAGCAACCCATACACTTAAATTCCTACATCTAACGTTACACTAAACTAAACATACACTACTATCTACCCACTTAACTTAACTCAAACCCTAACACTAAAGTCCGTCACTATCACACACTCACCTGACCCGCGCCCTAACCCTAACTCACTTAAACCGCCCCAACCCTAAAGTCCGTCACTATCGCACACATGCCTGACCCGAGCCCTAACCCCTAACTCACTTAACCCACCCCTAACCCTAACATACAAACAATCGCACGCTTACCTAAACCCAAGCTGTAACTTTTCACCACAGCGCTAAGAATAGCGAAGCCACAGAAAAGGCCAACTAAATTCTTTCCCGAGGAAAGAATTTGCTGTTCTGCAGCTTCGCAATTCTTAGCATTCACTGAATAGTGTTCGATATCAGAACATTTGAAATTTTAATACTTCGATGTTCTGATATAGACCCAAGAGCGAGACCTGTGCAGAACTGGAGATCTTAGTGTTAGAGAAACTGGTGAAATATCCATGGACTGGCTCCAAATAGAGGTATCTTGTAGCTCCGAGGACTTTGGAGCTGAAGTACCAGGCTTGTCAACTAATATGTCCTCCGACGGCTCCGAGGTCTGTGGAGCCGAGGAGGTAGTGGCCTTAGAGATTTTTGGTAGCTTGACTGGCGGATCAGACTGAGACGATGTTGTAGGTGAATGTCTTTTCTGAGATTTTTCCTTTTTGGAAGAAGGAGAAGAAGAAGAGCTATGGATAGCTTCCTCAAAAGTTGGCTTTAAGAGCTCTTTCAGGATCAAATTGTTTCTCAATCTTGAACCCCATATAAAAGAAAAAAATACTTGTAGTACTTCCTTTTTCATAGCTTATTGGCAACAGATAGACACTAGCTAGATATGCAGTCTTTTCCAATATAACTGAATTAATCAAATAAACATTTTCATTAAATGACAGCTTGTATGTTTCCCAAACACAAAAAGCTTCATTATTTCATCTATTATGCTATTTCATTTTCTCCCAAATCTTATTCCTAACACAGATATTTCTTTCATCGAAAAAGATACTCCTCCTATCTTTACTATATCACCTATCATGCCTATCATGTTTAAACATTGATGTATTTAATATATAACTTCCTTCATCCAGACTTTATTTTAATCAATATAATATCTGCATAAGTAAACATAAATGGAATTATCATTTCATTAGTAATGTAAGTAGCATCTTATATATGTAAATGTATATCTCTTCATAATTGTCCACAAATTCAAGTTGTACTATATCAAATGCTTTATTTAAATCTCCTATCATAATCTTGATTTCATCAGTCCTGTTTATAATATCATTCACAATTTCCCTTACTATTAATTCCTGACATCCTTTTCCCATTAAAATTCATATGCCATTTTCTGTAATACATTTCATTTTACTTCCCATTCTCTTCTGAATTATTTTCTTAAAAACATTATAATATGCAATGTTCAATAGTATAGGTCTACACTTTTCAATTTCATTTTTATCTTTACTTTCCCATACAAATTTAAACATACCACTGCATAAATCTATACACATAAAACTTGCATGTAACCACTCATTCATAACTTTTAAGACGTGTTTTTTTCTGCCAATCCATAAAATTCATATAAAATTGGTATCATATTCCATATGGTCCTGAAGCCAATTGTAAATTAACTCATCCAAGTACTTTATCCAATTCATACAAGGAAATCTAAGTTTCCAATTCTTTATTTTCTTGTTCTGTTACCTTTTTAACATGTCATTCTTTTTTGTACTTTCATCATTTCTGAAACATTTTCTGTATAAAATTTATTACGATATTCATAATTTGTTCATGAGATTTAATTACCTCTCTTCTATCATCTTTCATTTCTCTCAGTATACTAGTATTCTCTTTAACTATGCTACTCAAATAAGCTGATACCTCTTATCTTTTAAGTAATATATTTGCTTAAATAATAATTCTTTAATTTTCTCTTGATTCTTTTCATAAATTCTCTATCACATAATATTCTTTATCGTTCCTTTCTAAATCCTTTAAAGCATCTATACACGTTGTTTTGTAATTTGTTTTTTGTGCTATTGTTACATCTGACTGCCATTCTAAAAACATTTTTTACATTTTTCTTGTAACAGCTAGCCATCTCATGGAACTGTTTTTATAACACACTGTAGTGGAAATGTGAACTTTCCACAAGTGCGCTCTTATTTTCTTTCCATTTTCATCCCATAATTTCTCATTTGTTCCTTTTATTCTTTTCCACTGTCTGATAAACTCCTTATTTTCCTGTATTTTATCCATATGGCTGGGTGATCTGAAAAGCCTGTTCCAACTGTCTCTCCCTTAGCTATATTTAAACCTTGTGATATAATAAAATAATCAGTCTTGTATATACCTCAAACATATATCTACAAAGTAGTATTCTAAATGTTTAAATTGACGCATTTGACAGCTTCAAAAAATTTTCTTACCATTTCCTCTCCTTCTTTTTTCCTTTCAAATCACAATTAAAATCTCTTGTTAATATTATATTCATACTGATTACTACATAAACCAAAATTTTATGAAATAAAATGTCACTTTGTATACTTGTAATATAGGCAAAGAATGCTGTTATTCTATATACCTGATTATGCCATCTGAGATATACAATACTTAATCTTCCCATCATTACCAGTGTTATATTCAATATTTTCACAGACTTCCTATAAAGTACAACTATGCCACAACAGAGTTTTTTCCTAGGTTCTATATTGTATAAATGACCCAAAGTTTCTATGTTTATAATCTCTCTAAAACTGTCATTATGTCTAAGTTGTAGCTTATGAGAAAGTATGTAAATAGGGTATATTTATCTCATTTGTCTTATCCATTTCCTTTCTTTTTCTCTTTTACATTATCCCTTTAATCTTTATTTTTCTGTCTCTAATTTTGCCATTTGAATTCTTTTTACCTTTCAGTGTTTTCAATTTATATCTTCCTGATCACTTAAGAACATTCTTCTATTATATCTTCTGTTTCATTTTTCTTTTTATCCTTATCTTTATTTTTGCCCAGATCTTTCTTCCCTACTTCCTCTTTTACTAGGGCTGTTTCTTCCCTCCATATAATATTCTCACTTTTGTTTTCTGCTTCTTCATCCTTTTTCTCTAGATTTCAATTCATCTATAAATACCAAATTTTGGTACATTTATAACATTTCAATTCATACTTTTTTGCATCATGATCTGCTTCTCCACAAATATAACATTTCCTGTTATCACAGTTACTTACCAAATTATTACCTTTTCCATGTGAAAACCATGTTTTAGGTTGTCTCCAATACTTTACAACAACCCTGTTACCTTCTACATTTATCATAGTAGGGACATCAACAAGTTTTTCTTTCTCCATTTAAAGTACAATATGATAGCCACATCTGCCAATCCATAATCCTCTGCTAATGTACACTTTGCAAATGGCCATAACTTCTTTACAAAGTTTGCTTAAATGTCTTTTTGAAGTCTCTTTTATTTCTCTGCAAAATGCTTTATCCACATAAGAGTTCCATGGATTACAGTTCTTTTTGTTTCCATACTCCCCCATAAAACTTTCCAGAACAGAACCAGTCTCAAAAATAATGTCACAAAATGTCCATTTGTCAATAAGAGTAAAAACTCTTACCTCATGAGCCTTCAATCCCAAATGGGACCATTAAATTATCCCAAATGTCATACCTGTCCATTTTTCCCTTGTTCTGAATTTCATTTGTTGTTGATACTTCCTGTCCTCTGTTCATGCCTTATTGCTCTCCATGCACATTCATTAACAGTCTTGGCTTTCAATTTATTTTTCTGGCTATCTTCTTTTAAAATGGTTTCCAGTTTCTATGACTGGATTTTGTTGTAATAAAACAGTTATCACTATTTTGAACATTTGCTTCCATCACTGTTTTGAACATTTACTTCTGAAAAGAAATTTACTTAAACAGCTCTTCAGAATCCTATAGAACCTCAAACACCATACTGGCATTCACCTCTGTGCTATTCCATTATCTTGGATCCTGGAATGATGTTCTCCCATCATCACTACACTAGGAGCAGAACAAGCACTCTCCTAATGAGTAGTTTTTTATTGATATATACATTACATATTATTTGCATATTTACATTATTTATATCTGCTTACAAATATATATACATTATAATCTTCAATTTAAGCATACCCCACTCTTTTATCCACAACCAAAACATTATTTTCTCTAGAATCTTTGTCAAAGTCCTTCTCTTGTTCCATATAATCCATGAAACATAAAACATTACTCTATTTTCTTCACTTCTTGTTGTTTTTGTGCACAACTGTAACCAAATTCTTATAGCCATATTTATTTGCTCAAATTTTAACAAATTTTTCACCCTATTATGTTTACATATTTCTTTCTACAAGTTATTAACTCTCACATTTCAAAAATACATGCTCAGTAGTCTCAAACTCGCCACATTTATTACATATTCTATTCTTGCTTTTTCTTGTATGGCATATTTGCCTTAAGTGGCAGTTTCTAATAGACAATCTCCATAAAAAAGCATTACATTCTTTAATCTTTTTATAGTTATTATATCTCATCATTATGACATTTTTCTTATCTATTTCTAAATTTTTCCATGGGTCAATGCAATAAAATGCTTTCATAATATTTAAGTACCATTCCTTTCAAATTTTCTCACATATATTATTTTTTATTTTCTGTAACACAATTTTGTTTTGGCACTCTTTATTTTCTTCATTTACAGAGCTTTTACTTCGTTTTTTTTAACTTCCATTCTTTGCCACAATTCTTTGCATTTATAATATAGTATAATTTCTATGAAGTTGAAACAAACACAAAAAAACTCCAAACACTTGACCTGACCCAGTTCAGCTTTGTTAAGGGCAGATCATGCCTATTAAACCTGGTTGACTTCTTCAAGACAGTCACCAAGGCCATAGATGAGGGAAAGTGGTTCACACAGCCTACCTTGACCTCGCCAAGGCTTTTGACACCATTCCCCACTCGGGTATTACAGAAAAACTCACCAGCCTGAACATAAAGAACATAAGAACATTCTTTAATCTTAACTCTATTCCTACACCTGTATCCACTGCCTTCAACTCTACTCTTACTCTCCTATAATGAGAATAAGATACATTTATTATTCCCTTTATCTAATAATTGCTCATAACTTTCTAGTGTGATTTTGTAAAAAAAAAAAAAAAAATTAATTTTGCTTATTTTACATTTTCTGTATAGAAATGCTTAGTTCAATTTATTTAGTATTGCCTAGTTTTAATTCTGTAGAATTGCTTAGTTTAACTTTGTCAATTTCCTGTTTGGAGCTTTTCTCCCCGGGCCTCTACTGAAAATGGACATATATCCAGCTAGACTAGCCCGGTCAACAAATGTAAAATAAAAAAATAAATAAATAATAAACCCCTGTGTCACAAGATGGGTTGCCAAGTGGCATACAGACAGAACTCACATGGTAAGAATAGCAGGCTCCAGGTCCGACTCTAAACCAGTCACAAGTGGTGTCCTGCAAGGCTCAGTCCTGGGACCCCTACTGTTCAGCATATACTTCTCAGAAGTACAGGAAAACACAGGAGGACTATGGCTAACCAAGTTCGCCAATGACTGCAAATTGAGAGCCATAACTGACTCTCTGGCTGACACGGACATCCTCCAAAAGGGTCTTACTGAGACGGACACCTGGTGCCAAAGTCATGGCCTCAAGCTAAATGCCAAAAAATGCATAGTCATTCCATTTGAGAAAAACAAAACACCCACAAATTATCACATAGGTGGCAGCCCCCTTAATACAGAAGAGGTAATAAGAGATCTGGGGACCCAGGTAGATAGTAATCTCTCCTTTGACAATCATATTGCCAAAGAAGTTAATAAATCCTTCTATGTGGCCCATCTAATTACTAAAGGGTTTGCATCTATAAATAAAGAGGTTATAGTGCCCCTCTACTCGTCACTCATTAGACCCGTCATAGAGTACAATGCCTCATTTGGGATGTACCTCACAAGACACTTCCAATAGCTGGAAAGACCACAAAAGTACCTCACCAAGAGTATTACTGGACTCAAACATATGTCCTATGCAGCCTGACTGAAAAAAACTCTGGCTGTACTCAGTGGCATATCGCTTACTCAGAGGTGATCTCTGCCTGACTTACAAAGCCATGTCCACCTCAGAATTGATGGACATGCTCCACCTAAAGAAATCCAAGTCACTGCGATCCACACACTCTACTGAGCTAAACCTCGTCACAGCAATAAATAGAACATGCTGGAGGGATAGATTCCTGTCACAGAGTCTCCCCATGCTTTGGAACAAAATTCCAAATTACATCAGGCAGAGCCCCTCACTAACACTCTTCAAAAGAAACCTTGAAGAGTGGATGGGTAACAGAAAATACACCCCTGGAATCAATTCATTGGCTCTGCTTGACAGAGGATCAGTTAATTAATCAATGGGGCGGCGAAAGCCGACACACTCTGGCTAGGCTTATAAATGCCCTCGGCAGATAGCCTAGTACCTACCTATGAACCTATAAGTTTTTGTTTTGCTTCATGATTCCTTTTAATACTTTATATATAAAAGATATATATATATATATATATATATATATATATATATATAAAACATGCTGCATGTACTATTGTGTTTATTAAACCCAAGCCTCCTTGCTCTTCTTTTATATACAGATTCCCTCTCTTGACTGGATTCAGACTAGAGCCCCATATAAAAGAAAATTTAATTATCGTTATTTCCTTTTCATACCTAATAGTAATCATATAAATGTTAACTACATAAGCAATTTTTCCTATTACCATGTTGTTCAACAAGTGTGCTTCTATTCTATATGAAAATCTATATGATTTCCAAAAAATAATCATATCCTTTATGTCTTTTGAGTACATATCCCATTGTTGTCTATATTGATTCCTTCTAAATATTATTCCCAATATATCTATATATTTTTCATTGAACTCAATACCTCCTATCATTCCTTCAAAACCAAATCCTTTCCTTTTCTCTTTATTTATACTTAAACCAATTTTTTTTAAATTTGTACGTAAATTTTCATTTACTTCTTCCATCCATACTTTATTTGTAACAATTAGTACAATAGCATCTGAATAACTATACATTATTGGCACCTGTACTTCCTTCATCATTTGTATCCACTGCTACATGACATTTTATTAATTTCCTTCACCGGTGCATTCATAACTAATGGGAAAATTACACTGTAGCTGGGCAGCCCTGCTTTATTCCAGATTATTCTTCTTCCCCAATCCAGCCATTTACATTTATTTTCACATAGTTCCTTTTATAAACAGATTTTATTACTTGTAATATTTTTTTGCTTACATTATATGCCTGCAATATTCCCCATAATGTTTAATATTGAACATTATCATAGGCTTTAATTATATCCCCAATCATAACCTTTGCTTCTACATTTTGTATTTATGGTATCTTCAGTTATTTCTCTTATCATCCATAATAACTCTTGACTTCCTTTCTGGTCATATATTCTATCCATTTTTTGTAACCTTTTTGTTGTTATACTCATAAAAATGTATAATCCCTATTATTCAATATTAAAGGTCTCCAATTTTTTATCTCCTATTTCCTTTTTTAAATATACATTTGAAAACTCCTGTACATATCTCTTTCTCTTTAATTCCAGTTTCTAACCATTCATTCATAACTTCTATAAAAATTATTTTGCCACTCCTTCATTTCTTTATACATACCATATTCAGTTCTGTCCTGTCCTGCTGCAGAACTCATGTTAATATCATTTAGAATTTCATTCAATTCTTTCATGGTAATGTTTTTGTTCTAAATACTTACCTTTATTTAATTTTTCACCTTTATAAATTTGTTCAATGTTTTCTTCTCTTTTAACAAATAATTCCAATATATATTCTTTAATGATTCCGTATATTCTTTCTTGCTGTCTTATTTGCTTATCTTCCTTATTTTTAGCACTCTTATTATTTTCCTTCTTTTATTATTTTACTCAAATATAGTGCTACCTCTTCTTTCTTTCCTTGTAAACAATATTTTTGTTTACATAGCAAGTTAATTTTAATTTGATTCATTTTATATAGTTCTCATTTCTCTTTCTTTTTCATGAAAGGAACTTTTCTTCTCTAATAAGTTTGAATGTTTCTTGACTTAATATCTTGTATCTCTCTTTATTTTTTTCTCCCTTATACATTCTAAAACATATTTATATATTTCTCTTTAAAATTATGCCATCACACAGTCCAATTCTCATAAAAACTCTCTCATATTCATATGTTTTCCCATAATTCTATAAGTTCTTTTTTCTCTTCTAAATCTAATTCCTTTTCATTAATTCTCTTTATTCCTTTTCCTATTCTTATATATTTTATTTTCCTGTACTTTTACCCATATAGTCACATGATCCAAAAATCCAGCAGACTTAATTCCTTTTTCTTTAACTTTTAAACTATCTGATATTAAAAAATAATAATTTTTTGTCTTAATTTCATTCCTTTTGTAGGTCCAGTGATTATTCTCCCATACACTTAACTTCCCACTTCTCATAATTTCTTTAACCATTTAGCATTACAATTGTTCTTATTTTTTCTTAAATTACAGTTAACATCACCCACCACTATAATATCCATATTTACACATATTCAAGAATATCTTAAACATCATTTCTCTCTTTTTTGTTACATATGCATATAAAGCTATAACTCTATACACATATTTTTTCCATATCAAGTCTATTCTGGCAATTCGTCCTAGTTCCACTATGGTTACATCTAATATTTAATGCTTTCTTGACATAATATACATAAGCCTCAGCACATTTCTTTTCCCATATTCCAGTTTGTGTTGTTTCTTCCTCTATTAATAATCTGATATCTTCTAAAACAATAATATGTGCATATACTGCAGCACACCATTGTGATAGACCTATTCTCCTCTTAGGATTTTTCATACTGTTCACATTTAAAGCTAATATTTTCAGCTTTTAAGAACAGTTAGTATAATAAAGTTGTTATCCCTTTCCTTTCTTATTTTCTCTAAGCATTATATTTTTGAATTTTCTTTTCCTTTCTTTAAATCTTTTCTCTATTGACTTATTTTTATTTCTTACTGTACTCCAGTCATCTTCTTCCTCACTTGTCTCCTATGTTTCATTTTCCTTGTTACTTTCTTCAACTTTATGTGCAACCTCTTTATCAATCACACCTTTTGTACATTTTCCTGTATAACACATTCTTCTACCTCCTTCTCCTGTATAACTACATTTCATTTCCTTGCAGATTCACTTCACATTATAGCCATGAATAACCAGTATTGCCACACTTTTTGCACTTTAAGTCACATTTTTTTGCATTATCCACATAAGTAATATCTTTTTTATCACATTCATTGATTAAATGATCATTTCTTCTAAAAAAATAAAACATCTTTGGTTGACCCCTATATTTCACAAGACCTCTATTACCATGAACATTAATAATACTAAGTACATGCATAACATCAGCATTTTCCATTTTCAGTATTACTCGACGTTCTCATTTCCCGGTCCATAGTCCTCTTTCATCATATATTTTTGTAGTGTCCATTACTTCTTTACATATAGCTAACAAATGTTCTTTCAGTTCTTTTGCTTCAACTTCAGTTCTAATGGCCTCACTAAATGTACTAATGAATGCAGTTCAAAACTGGAAAGTGCCCAACTAACACTAGATGGACTTAGTAAATTCTACACTGCTTCTAATAATGACATCCCACCTCACAATTACAGTTTAGGAGGAGATATTTAAAGCAATGCAAAAACTAGTCTGTCAAAACTACTTCATGCTATTAGATAACGTTAAACTGGAAAATAGTTCATAGGTAAGTACTAGGCTATCGGCCCTAGGGCCTATATAAGCCCAGCTAAAAGAGGTTCCCTGGCTTTTGCCACCCAAGAAAATTATTTTCCTGTGCCCCTGTCGAGCAGAGACACAGAATTGATCCCCAGGCTGGATTTCCTGCTTCCCATCCAACTGTAAAGATTTCTCTTAAAGAGGGCTAATGAGGAGCTTTGCTTGACATGAATGGGTAGTCTGTTCCAGAGTATGGGAAGTCCCTGGAACAGGAATCTAGCCCTCCAGCATTTTTTATTGTGGTGACAAGGTTTAGGTCCCTGGAGTGTGTGGCCTGGAGAGATTGGGATTTCTTTAAGTGTAGCATGTCCATCAGATCTGGGTTAGACATGGCTTTGTATGTTAGGCACAGGTCACCTCCGAGTAGGTGATATGCAGCGGAGTAGAGCTGGAGTTTTTTGAGACGATCTGCATATGACATCTGTTTGAGGCCAGTAAGCCTCTTGGTGAGGTATTTCTGCGGCCTTTCTAGTTGTTGTAGATGTCTTGCAAGGTACATGCCAGTTGGGCTGTTGTACTCTATAATGGGTCTGATGAGGGATAAGTAGAGAGGAATGATGACTTCTCTTTTTCTGGAGAAGAACCCCTTTGTGATGAGGTGTGCCACGTAGAAGGATTTTCTGACTACTGTAGTGATGTGATTATCAAAGGAGAGACTACTGTCCACCTGTGTCCCAATGTCTCATCACACTTTCAGTGTTTAGTAGGCTACTGCCTATGTGGTAGTTCATGGGTACGGTGTTTTTCCCAAAGGGGATGACAATGCACTTCTTGGCATTGAGGTTTAGGCCATGACTTTGACACCAAGCATCAGTCTCAGTGAGGCCTCTTTGAAGAATGCCCACATCCTTAGGCAAATCTATTATGGCTCCTAGTTTGCAGTCGTCTGTGAACTTCGTTAGCCAGAGACCAGCCGTATTAGCCTGGACTTCTGAGAAGCAGATACCGAACAGGAGAAGACCCAGGACCAAACCCTGTGGTACTCTGCTTGTCACTGGTCTGAAATCGGATTTGGAGTCAGCTACTTTCACTGTGTGGGTTCTGTCAGTGATCCAGTTGGCCACCCATCTTGTGACATAGGAATTTATGCCCAGTCCAGTGAGTTTATCTATAATACCAGATTGGGGAATGGTGTTGAAAGCTTTAGTGAGGTCAAGATAGGCTGTTTGCATCACCTTACCCTCGTCTACTACTCTGGTGACTGCTTCAAAGAAGTCAATTAGGTTTAGCAGGCATGATCGACCTTTTACAAACCCAAACTGAGTGGGGTCCGGAGTCTGGAGGTTACCTATGTCTTTGTTTATAAGCTCCAGGATGATGCATTCCATGGCCTTGCAGACCAGACTCATCAGGCTAATGGGGCGGTAGTTCCTGGGGTCAGTGGTGGCACCCCTTTGTGGAGTGGGATAACCATCACTGTGCACCATTCCATAGGCACAAAGCTTGAAGTAAGGCTATGCTTGAACATGGTACTTAGGTGGGGTGCCAGTTCATTCTGTAGTTCGTGCAGAATGCAGCCTGGGATGTTGTCTGGTCCCATGGATGCTGTGTTCTTGGCTTTGGAGAGTGTGGTCTTTACTTGTGCATCCATGACTACAGTGGCTTTGCAATCTTCTGGAATTGAGATGGCCATTTGGGGCGGTGAGGGAGGGTAAAGTTTGCACTGAACCTGTCTGTCAGGATGTTGGCAATATCAGTTGGTTCAGTTAATCTAGCACCATTGTTCTGTAGCTCAGAGCAGATCTGAGTGTTGCCATTGAGATTCCTGACGTAGCTGCAGAATGCTTTGTGGTTGTCTTTAGAATCCACAGCGATTTTATTTTCGTAACTAGCTTTGGAGGATTTTATTGGGATTTTACTCTTTTTTGCAACAGTTTCTTCCTTCTGTTGTAGAGTTTGTTTATGGCAGGAGACCACCAGATTGGCTTTCTTTTTTTGGAGGATAGTGTCTTGGTTCTATTGGGGATGGCACGGTCCATGCACTCGTGTATGTGCTTATACAGTGCATTTGTATATGATTCAGCAGCCGTACCACTGCTTCTCATCTGAATGGGTGTCGTGAAGTTATCCACTTCTGTCTTAAGAAGCATGAAGTTGGCTTTGGAGAAGTTTTTTACGGTGGTTTCCTTAATGTGGGTGGGGGCGGGATATGGATGTCTGGGGTGATTAGCTTGTGGTCAGATCTGACCAGCGAGGAGTTGATCTCTGGCATGGAGCATGTCTTACCCATATTGGTAATGATTAGGTGCAGGATGTTGCTGCCCCTGGTGGGGGTATGGACAAGCTGATCCACAGTGTTGGAATTCATGAATTCCAGAAAACATTGACCAAATGTGTTAGTACATGAGTAGTTTTCCCAGCTGATGGTGGGATAGTTAAAATCGCCCAATATTAGAGTATTAGGCTTTACCTTAATATTATCCAGTATATCGAAAAACATGGCGTGGGTGTCCTGTGGCATGGTGGGAGATCTGATCAAGCTACAACCTGAATTGCAGTTTTGCCCAGTGTTAATTGTACTTGGATAATTTTGGATGCATTATGTTGAGCAACTATCCTGGAGGTTTGGATATCCTTTATGAATATGGACAAGCCTCCTACTTTAGTGTTTCAGTCCAGGTTAGGTGGCCAAAAGGTGTGGTAAGAATTGTAGCCTGGTAATGCAGGGGTGCTCTCTGAATCCTTAAACCATGTCTCTGTCACTGCACAGATGTCAATGTTCTCCATCTTAAGGACTGCCTCGAGTGAGTGCATTTTGAGATTTAGACTTCTAGCATTGAGTAGCACTACCCTTAGATTTGGCTTGTTTGTATCTACTACCGGTGCATTTGACATTTGAGCCTTGTCTAAAAAAGGCACTATAGGGGCGGCAAGAGCCTTAGCCAGTATCTGGAATCCCAGAGGCGACAGGTGCAGGCCATCTCTGGCAAAGCATTGTGGCCTGTCGATCATGTTCTTCCAGACAGACAGATACTAGATCCCCTTAGAATGATACCAGAAGCTTAGCCAATTGTTCAAGTCAATCATTTTGTCCTTGTACTGTGGTATCATTCTGGGCGATGCTATGATGCTACTCAGAGCAAATGTCATACCTGTCTGGGGCACATGGTCAGAGAACTCCTCCATGTCTCTTTTCATGTAGTCCAGGGAGGTATGTCTCAGGTCATTTACTCCAACATGGAAAATGAGTGTCATATTTGTACTTATTGTGGAGTGACCTGAGTGCATGCATTATATGGCGGATCCTGGCACCCGACAGACAGCTGACAGTAACTTTTTCCTTGTTTAGCCTGGTGAGAGAGACATCAGTGTGCCTGACTATAGAGCTGCCTATGACTAGTGTGTTGGGTATATTGTTTTGCCTTATGGGCTGAGGTTGAGTGGCACACTGATTTTGTGGGCTATGTGTTGTTTGGGTAGTGTTGGGGAGTGGTGGTTGCTTGTGTTTCAGCTTTGGAGGTCTCTGTTGTTTGGGCAGATTTTTATTGAGAGCCTCTGTGAATGTAGGTGTGTGTTTTGTGTTACTTTGTGTGGGTTTGGGTGGTGCAGGTTTTGATGGACTATGTGTTGAGTGTGGTGTGGTGCTTACCTTCACCGATTGACTGTCTAGTCCAGTCTTGGCTGGAGAGAGCTTGGCTTCCAGTTAGTCAACTGTCTTTATCTTAAAAGCAAATGTAACTACTTTGGCAGTACTAAAAGTAAAAAAAATTACCAGCCGTATTCAAAAGAAATGCTGGAGAGTGCATGTTTGACTTGTGATTGGCAGATCAAACAAATGTATCAGTGTTAATACTCCCAAACTGAAGGACAGACAACTCTCTTGTCACCCTGTGTACGTTTAATATAATAAAACTATTATCAGTCTTATCTTGGGTTGGCCAACAGCTGCACATAAAGAACAGGGTCTGATTTAGGACCTAGCTCTAACTGTCTGGTCTGCTTCATTATAACTGCACTGATGTAGATTCACTCAGTATCTAAAAATAATGCCATAGAATGTCCAAGTAAAGCTTTCTAGCTACATTAAGAAGGGTACAAGACCTTACAGCATCATAACTTTACCTGGGAAACAACTGCATAAAGACAAGCAAACAGAACCTGGTAACTGACAAATTACTGGATTTTCAGATTTGCTGCAGTAGTACATGTAGCCAAAAAGCAAAACGGAATAAAAATGTGATAAATCTTCCAAGAAACCTACCTTAAATCTAAGTAAAAATGCTGTTCAATCATAAAAAATAAATATGGAATGACATTTTTAACATCACGGGAAGACTGTAATAAATGAAACATACCTTACTTTGACATACTGGGTAATGGAATAGACTTAGAAATGGCTAGTGCTTTTCTTACATCTTTTATAGGCTGCGTTGATATTCAAATATCACTTTTTCATACCTTAAGTCTCATGCACAGGACCTAACAGAACTACCTTGACATTCCATTTTGGTTCTTCGGCCACATTTTACCCCCAAATTCTTGTAAAATATACACACAAAATGTACTGTCAAAAGTACTGTTGCTAAAGCTACAAAGTTAAGGCTACTACACTATTTAAAATAAGGTCATGTTTATTGTTAGAAATACCATATAATCAATAAATAGTTCCCTTCAGCAGACTACTTCTTGAAGAGTAGATGTTATCTATTTTACTGTGACAAACTTCTCACAGGTAAATCCCTGGGAAGGCTGCTCCAGCTCTTCCTTACTTAACTAATACTGAAAATATCTGGGTCTATATTATATGAATGAAGTTTTATAACTTCGAATACCATATGATCGACACCATATGGTCAAAGTTATAAAACTTCGAATAGCTAACAAAAAAAAAAAAAAAAAAAAAAGTAACCTAATGGGTTAAAGCAGGGGGGCAAGCAACTCCGAGATTGCACTACAGTGCAGTAAAGGGAAGTCCTCCCTTTACCGCATTATAGCTCGGTCTTGGAGTTGTTATATTTAAAGAGCAAGGGGTGTGGAGGGCGCTACAACCTTTAGTTTAGGGTTTATTCTTTATTTTTCTTCACTATTCGAAGTTTTATAACTTTGACCATATGGTGTTGATCATATGATAATCGTTCATATAATATAGACCCAAAATATCTGACTGCATCCATCTTTTAAATTTACATAGCAAAATGTCATCTGCAACCCTATGAACAGCACATTTTAGAGTAAGATATAACATTACCGCAGCACTTCTTACAGTTATTAATGAATTTAACTTTTATTAACAATGGCAACTCACAGAGCATCTGACACTATTGCTCACAACTGTCTTTTGGTTTAGTTTAACCAAACTAGCTTCAGTGAAGGTCCATTATCATGATTTAGGAACTACATCCAATATGGATTACAGGTAATTGCTCAACACAAGATTGTTTGCATCAGAGTTGCTCAAGCTTTGCTGTTCGAAGCTATAATTATTTATATGCTGTTTATTGCTCCATATCAGACTGATATGCTATTGCATGAAATATATGCCATTTTATGATGTCCGAGCTTGTAGCCTTACATAGAAAGAATTAAACACATTTGCATGCCTCTTAATCATTCCACTTTTCTCAGCAGTACAGTGACCCAGGAAGTGAGAATAACAAAGTAATGTGGCTATAATGGGTGAAGAACCCACCACACAGAGGGTGTGGCACCATTTTTTTATATTGTACTGTATTTACCCAAACTGTACATCCATGAGTACTTCTGCTTTAAGGGATTGCATAGTAAGGTTGTCAGTTTTGTTGATTTGAGTAATTTTGCTAGGAGTGCAGTCTTGGGAGACAGATCAGTGGATCTCATCTAAGCAGGTTAGCCACAGTTAAGGCTGACAACACTTACTTCAAATAGGAAGCAGACCTTCCAGATGTGCATCAAGGGTCAATCTGTGGAGTGGCCACTGCTGATTTGCTTTCTATTATCTCCCACATTTTCCACCATAAAAGACACTGTATTGATAGTTTGAGCCACAGCATGTGCTGCTTACAACATGCAAAACTCTCTACAAATTCATTTTTACAAAATCAAGAGGGTCTCCAAAAAAAAAAAATGTTTACCAATGCCAGAAATACACAGG
Organism: Protopterus annectens; assembly: GCF_019279795.1. Classification (NCBI taxonomy): domain Eukaryota; kingdom Metazoa; phylum Chordata; order Ceratodontiformes; family Protopteridae; genus Protopterus; species Protopterus annectens. The sequence continues at coordinate 434,342,836 of NC_056738.1, read as the reverse complement.
TAGTACTATACTTTCTGGAAGGGCATACCAATGAGTCATTGAGACTTTTTAATTGTGCAGCTCCGTTGACAAACTTTTACATTGTGGTGAGTTTCAGAACATTGTATTGTATTGTGGAAGACAGTTGTGCATTTCCTAGGGGTTCCCCCTTTTCTCCATTGTCGGGCAACTGTAGAGTTGGCATATATAATTTTTTGTTTATGTGGGGGCTTGCCACTGGTATATCAGGGGGTGCAGGGGGATTGTCCCCTTCAAAAATTTTTTTCTATTTTTATAAATATTTAGACTCACTATTTTCAAATTTAAATTTTCTGTAAATGCTGAGCCGACAAACATATCTCCAGAGACTCATAGGTAAACTTTCTGGAAGTCCTCTTCTAAATGACTTATATACACTTCAAACGTGCATAGTTACATGACAGTTACACTTTGTGATTGTGTTGACCCATTTCATTGAAAAAGACAATGTATAAAGTGCATATAATTGCATTCATCATTGTAAAAATGCATTGCAGCAAGGCATGGTAACCATGGCATGCTTCTTAGCCTTTGCTCTTGTAGGCTTTTGCTACCCACCCAGAATTATGTAGCTGTGGAAACCCTAAGGTCATCTTATAAAACTCAAATTCAAAACACAGAAACTGCTGTTTGAAGTGATAACAAGTGAGGCTGACTGTTAAAAAAAGCAACATAAGTGCAGAAGCTACAGGAGTTATTGCAGTGTCTGCTAGGGCATACAGATTAGAGCTAATGAGCTTAAGAACAGTACAAATTCCACTTTGAAAGTGGAAGTCACATTCAGCAGGGATACAGCATATCTTTTAACCAGATGCAGTAAGCGTTTAGTTTATATACCATAGGGATGTTTCTACTAGTTCTTTGTCTTTTTAAATGTTTTATTTCCAATTTATTCTTCAATCTTATTTGATTGCAAAGGAAATGGCTGTATCTTATTTATTTCAAGTATTTTATTATTCAACTTTGAATTCATGCGGCTGATGCTTTATTTATTAGCTTAAGGGGTTACTCATTTTTCTTGTGTACCAAACTGTGTGGTGTCTACTCTTTGAAGGGGGGACTTCTCCAAGATAACAGCTGCCATTTGAACATTTAAAGGTGGGATCACTTTAAAGTAAGCATTAAGATGTATTCCTGTTTTGTCAGTTTTGACTAAGTGATTAAAGGGGAAAAAAGATGGAGTTAGGTCAGAGATTTATCATGTACCAATTTGTAAGATGAGTGTGTGTGTGTGTGTGTGTGTGTGTGTGTGTGTGTGTGTGTGTGTGTGTGTGTGTGTGTGTGTGTGTGTGTTTAGCTGTCTGCTGTACAGTTTATAGATTTCACTGATTTCATGCATATTCCACATCCACCGAGTCTTATGATTACACACACCTTGCTATAATCCTGCCTTATACCACACCTCCATTCTTCAGGAAGGCATATCATTCAATCCCAGTGTAAATTTGAGTATACATATCCAATCATACAGGTTACATTTAAAGGAAGATAGTGAATTTCACAGTTTACCATACAAGAAAAGGTTATACCAGAAGTTTGGGAGGCACGGCGGTATAACCCTGTCCCTTCACCATGTTTTATTTATTTGTTGGTGGAGGTTTAGATCCATGGTTCAAAGTTTGGTGGGGAAATTGGACTTGTGGAAATACAAGGGGTCCAGGACACGAGTCTCTAATGGCACAATAAATAAGTCAGAGATCTCCCCTCAAAAGTTTATAAGACATGGAGTAAAGGAATAGTGTTTTCCATCTCATTTGAAAGCTCACGGACTTTAGGACTATTATCTTTTTGGTTAGGAATGTTTGAGGTCTTTCTAACTGTTTGATATGTTTATTAAGACATATCCTGAAAGGGCTATTGTACTTCACATTTAATCTGAGCTATACTGAGTATAAGGGAATAATTCCATCTTTAGAACTTGGTGATATTCCTTTGGTAATTAGCTGGGCTAAACAAAAGCCGCATAGCCAAATGACAGTGAGAGACCTGGATAACCCTAGGTCCCTAACTACATTTTCCTTTTGTGCTGGTTCATTCTCTATACAACATGATGTGGGGGCTGTCTACCAAAAGCACTGAGAGCACATGTTTAGCATTTAGTTTGAAGCAAGTAGTAGTATATTAAGAGTTTAGTAAGGAAAGTTAATTCTGGAGGATTGGGGTGTCAAAAGATTTCTTAACAACACCCCCCAGTTAACAGTCATCTGTAAACATTGTTAGCAAGAGGTACCAGTTTTTGCTTACAGATCTGAGAAGTAAATGCCAAAAAGAAGAGGTCCCAGCACCAAGTACTGAGGAATGCCACTGGTCATGCTCATAGTTTCTCATGAGGCACTTGCAACTCACACTGAGTGGGTTCTGTCTTTTGGACAGTTTGTTAGCCATCTTATCACATACGGGTTGATTTTTAAAGAATTAAAGTTCGTTATGATGCCAGGATAGGGAATGGAGTTGAAGGCCTTGGCCAGGTCAAGATACACTTTATGTAATGCAGGGTCACTGTCTATAGCCACTGTAACCCTTTCAAAGAAGTTCGATAGATTCAGTAGACAGCATCTACCCTTCACAAATCCAAACTGTTGGGAGTCAAAGCTAATAAGATTCCTTATACTGTAATTTATGAGGTCAGTTATCATATGCTCCATGGTCTTGCAAATGAGGGATATAAGGCCGCATAGGTCTGTAATTACTTGGGTTGCTTGCAAGGTCATTCATATGGAGGAGCATCTCCACTATATTGTGCCACTTAACAATGACAAAGCCAGTAGCTAAGCATAGGAATACAGTTTTATTTTAAGGAACTATCTCAAACCAGCAATAGTGTAAAAGAACACAACAAGAACAGACTGAGAGATTGGGAAAATTCTTCAAACACTTGGCTTTTTTGATGAATGACGTACAAGTGCCTTAAAGCAATCACAGCTGCTGAACTAGCCTGGTTCTCACTGCTCTCACAAGAAAGAAATGGTGATTTAATTCCAACAGTTAGGCTGTATAAATGAAAACAAAAATGCACATCAGGTATTTACTAGAGTTACTGAAAGGCTTAAAGAGCTTAACAAAAATAGATAGACTGTTAGGTGAAGTTAAAAACAGATAAAGAAAAAAAAAATCTTCAGACACTGCTCTGTTGTTAAATGGCCTGCAGTTCAGAAATTGGAATATCTGAGTGTGGCAGGTGTTAGTAACTTCCAAAAGAAGCAGTGCACATTTACCATACAGCCTTAAGACCCACTAATTCCAGTGTTGGGAGTAAAACCCTTTACTGTTGGTTCAACTGCACTACAAATATTGAAAGCAGCATGACTTAAAGCCCATAACTCCTGCCTGTCACATCAATTGGTGACCATTAGTGGGATTCAGACCCCATCAATAACACACCCTTTTCTGCAGTAATTATTTTATTTTGGCTGCTAATGTCCTGTAGTCTATTTTCTTCCAAAATCCAGCCAGTTTTTCCCTAAGCATTTTCTCAGTGTTCTTTCTTATTACTCATTTCAAACCTAATTTGTCAATAGTCCTCCATGCTGCTTCTGACTCCCCCTTTTGTACACCAGCACTACAGTTGCATACTTAGAATCCTTACTAATCTCTCTGTAGGCCAATGACCTTCTGAACAGTTCCACTGGAGGCTCTTTCAATCTCCAAGTCAGATTCTTAAGAATCATGGGAGGCATTCTGTCTAACCTGTGCCTTTATCCTTCTTGACTAGAGGTAGAGCCTTCTCCCTTTCTTCTGCTTCTTCTCTACCCACTAATGAAGCTAGAGAAAGAATTTGTTTAGAATCTCTACTTGCTGTTCTTGAGTCTGTTGGAATTCTATTTTATCTTTTACCTTTCACACAAATTAGGTCAAACAAAAAGTATTAGCTCTACTCAAACTAGTTTACAGAATCACTAGAATACTCACCCATGAAGCTCTCACAGCTTCTGGAAAAACATATTGATATCTAGATGAGAGTATGCCCTGCCAATGATCTCAGTGAATTTACAAACTAAATGAGAGGGTCTGCAAACATCCCTAAACATAAGATACAGTTTGTCTAATTTTTCCAGTTATTTGGAGTACCACTGAGTGTTTCTAAGTCATCTAAGATGGTTTCCTGCTACAGAAAGAACCAAATTCTTACTGAGTTCGGTCATGTGTAGACTGCTACTTGAAGAAAACTACCTTACTACCTTACATCAGGAAACAGCCTCCAAGTAGTGTTACTATTTTGGAGAAATCTCCAAGTAACCTTCTCACTGAGATTAGGTTGAGCTAGCAGTAGTCCTCACCTTAAACAAATGAAATAATACGTAAAAGGTTCACTGACGTGGCAGTAGAAGACAGATGTAAGAAGTTGGCAGTATGCTATAATCTGCTTTTGGAAACATATAAATGACTTGTTGGATGGAAAGCTGCCTTTCTGTGCACCATAACAGCACAAATGAGAACGGCTGCTAACAAATTCCTCTACAGCAATGATGGGTGTAACCAAACCAGAATATAGCTCTCTTTGTGGTGAAATTATATCCATTTATATAGCCACTAAGTTCACAAAAGTAGTCCACACTATACTGCAAGTGCAGTGGTTTGGAAAGAGGAACAAATTGCACTGGCCTCCAAATCATTGCAAAATCACACTTGTACTTTAAATCTCTGAGGCAACAGCAGTGGGAAAACGTGTCCATTTTAAGAACAAGTACAGTGAACAGCAAGACTGTACTATCAGTACCGTATAATAATGTTTTGTTAAAAAAAAAAAAAAACAGACTGGAAACAAAATAATGTGCTGTATTTTCAAGGTACTTTTAGAAATATAATTTTGGATAAACTTTGGCTACTGAGAGACTGAAGGTCAATGAGGCTGTTAATTAAAATGTATTAAAACATGAATAAATAACTAAAACTGCTTAACAAGATGAAAAATATTCCAAGCTCATTCAAAGAAAAGGCCTGAATCTTTCATAGTTCATTTCCAAGGCATTCAAAAATATCCCAAACTAATTGATGTGCAAAGCATGCACTGTCTTGCAAAGGACCAATTACCGAAATGTAAGAATGCTAGAAGCAAAGTATGTGGCTCAGCTGACAAGGAAACAAGACATTTATGAGGTATACATCTTTCCAAGGAACTCTGAAAGCAGCAGTATATCAAAGAATTTTGAAAGCAAGTTTGTCATCTTTGACCAGCAGCGGGTATCACACAGAATATAGACCTAGGAGGCATGCAGGCTTACAGACATTATCATTGACAGGGCATTGCCAAGATTTTTGGAGTTGTTCACTAACTTCCAGAATGTTTATTCCCCAATGCAAATGTGGACCCAGCAATGCCAGACTGGGCATGTTTTTGGACAGTATATGTTTTCAATAAAACAAACAAAAAAAAAATACAACCTGAAATGATAGACTTAAGCAATAAAAACAATCCATTTAGCCAGGCAAACATTCTAAAAAAAAATCAGTTCAACAAAATATATAATCACAAACAATGATAATTCTTTGAGGGCTTTGTAATTTAAATTTCAGCACATCTGATTTTACAAAATATGTAAAATATTAAAACAATGCATGCTGTGGTGTACATCTGGATCACTGAAAAAATCCCACCAGCGAATGATTTCATTTCAGAACATAGTCTTCATTTCTGCTATCTCTTAGCTACTCACAATGTAGAAAAAAAAATAACTGCAACTGCAATGCAAGGGCAACTTAACTGGATGCAAAATGTGCAGTTCAGCATAATCTATTCCATGGAATCATTGCAGAGTACAACGAAGAACGCACTTCTAGTGTAATAAGAATTTCAGTTTCTTCAACACATTTAATAATAAAGTTCTTTTATCTATGTCTCTTCAGTGTTAACTTTCAGGTTATAAGCACTGCCATGGATTATTACGTGACTCTCATCTTATGTCTCAAGCAGTTAGCCCAACTACCATGCTCACTCCTCAAACATGTGCATAATAGTTACCAGCTGCAGAAAAATGTACACCAAGCAGTTAGTAATGGCTGGACCAACAAGGGATACATAACCAGATTTTCAAGCCATGATCTTGGGTCAACACTTAATGCTGGTCTCTTTGCTTTTGCAAAGACTGTTGTTTTGCATACTTTTTCTCAGACTTTTTCTGCAGTGTACTATGAAATTCTTTATAACTTCTTAATTAATGTTCTCAGTTTTGCAGTCAGTCATCTGGTGAGGGGTGACATATTCTGCGGTTGTGGAAGTGTCAAAGTGTGTTGATTCATCGCTGACAGTACTGCTCACATTCTACACCATCTCATTGTCTTACCTACGACTGCTCAGCACACCTTAGTATTATTTGCTAGCTGTCAGGGTCCTTGAGTCACTGCAAGGTGACATGAGTAGCCTTGTGCCAGAGTGCTATTCTGAGGCTGCTCCAGTCTGTTTTACTGACACATTTTATTACTTTTCAACTTTCTGCCTTTTGACTATCTGCTTGTGCATGTCAACAGAAGGGGGCACTTCCAATTGTTTATTTTTATCAGTTCTAAAAGCAAAATTGAACCAAGAGGAAGCTGCAATATTTATGGAGATCTCTTGCAATAAATAGTTCATTTTGTCAGTTCTGAAAGTAAAAGAGGAAACTGCATTATTTAACAGGGGTGCCTGCAACTGTTTGTTTTTGTCAGTTTTAATAGTAAAAGTGAACTGAGAGGAATCTATGTTATTTAAACTACTATTTTAGTTTTCTATGAACTCATGTTGGGGAGTGAGATGCTCATTAGTCATGTAAGAAACACCTAAACTGAATAAATGTGAGACAGACAATAAACAGCCATATAGAGTATCTGTGTGTGATAAAGTGGCTAAGGATATGTAGGCACAAGCAATTCAGATCACTTAAATGATCTTCTGGACCCTAATAATGTTTAGATGACTGCAGGCTCTCCTCAAGCTGGTAAAGAGTTGCTGTGTCAAAAACCTCTGAAAGGTGTTGATTGGGAGTTGGTGGGGAAGTTTTCATCCAAGGAATATTTTCAAATGTTTACCTAAATGTAATGAACTCTTGTAGTGCTTGAACAGACTGGTAGTGTCTCCTGGTCATTCAGTACATTGTGGGTAACTGAAGGGTTTTTTTTTTTTGTTAGTTTTTTTTTTTTTTTTTTTTATAATTAGGTAAGGTTACTCAATGAGATTGAGTGACACTGTAGAGTGTGGAGGTCCTGGTGCTCAAATGATGGCAGAAAAAAATGGAAACTTTAGCAGAAAATGTGATTGTGGAGGAAGAAATATGTGATGACTAGAAGACGAGTGGCACAACAGCCTCTGCAAATGCTACACATATCTGTGTTTACAATAGTTCACAGTCAAGCAGGGATATGAAACCAGCCATACTATCTTTCATCAGTCACTTTATATAAAAACGGTGTTGTTTTATCTGCTGCTCCTCTCATTCTATTGTCACTTCCACTGCATTTACATTGCCTTCCAGATTTGCAGTCCCTGCACATTCAGTCTTTGATACTACAGAAAATAAATATTCTGGAAACTCCTTTAACTTAACTATTCATAGGTAAGTACTATGCAGTCAGTCTGCCGACCATTACAATTCTATCCAAAAACCCATATTCAAAAGTTCTCTTCAACCTCAAGGAGAACAAGGCAAGATAGACCAGAGGAGAATTAGAGGGTGCCCATCCAATTATTTGTTTACCTTGAAGGTGGCAAGGGTGCTACTCCGCTTGTCTTGTAGTGGAGGTTTGCTCCAGAGGTGAAGAATACACTGGCATATGAATCTATCATGCTAATTTGTCTTATTTATCTGCTGCTGAAGTTTTAGTTCCCATAACCTGGCATTTAAGGTACCATTTATTCAGTAAAGAAATAGGAGGTCAAAGAGGCTAGACACAGATCTCCATAGAAGAGTTTATAAGAAACTGAGTACAGAGAGACAGCTGCTAGCCTGTCCTCATAAGTAAGATTTTTGAGGACACTGATCTTTTTAGCTGTGAATCTCTGAGGTCTCTGCAGAGTCCATAGGAAAAACATTCAACACTGCAGGGAAGGTCTTTTGCCTCTTATTCTCCTTAACACCAGCCACATACTACTGTCTCTGCAGAACAGTTGCATGTCACTAGTCAATATCCACATGCACTCTGATCTGCAGCAATACATTTTATCCCAGATGCCATGTTTACAATATGGCTTTGATGGCACAGTTAATGAGGAGTGATGCATTTTTCTCAATTCCCATTGATGACTTCTTAAAGGTTTTCCACTGCACTGCACTTGGTTTTCACAAATTACGATAAATTCAGTCCTCCTTCTACTTCTCCTTTAAATATGCCAGTCATTTGTAAATTCTTTATACGAGCATTATAGGCCTTGTCTAAGGCAAGAAGTTGTTAACAAGCTGCTTCCTATAGTCAGGAGTACAGGATTCCTTCCACCTCCATTTACTTACTACGTGACTGAGAGCAAGTCACTTAACCAAAGAGTGCTCCTGCGTTATCCGTAAAAAGGGGCACACGTGCAATAGGCTTAATTGGTTTTCAAATAAATACATAAAATTTAAAAAAAACATATTTTCCAATGCAGCAAATTGTGGATACACATTTTTACTTGGCTGCCTATTTCTTTCAATCTTTTTCACACTTCCACCACCTATTGCTTAAATTGCATTATTGCATAAGCATGCAAAAAACTATTATCATCCACTCTAACAACTTGCAATTGTATTATATAACAGTTCAAGTGGTGAGATGAAAGCCACAAGCCAAATTTCAATTCTTCCAGATGTCTGATTACTACTTTTGCTTTTAGATGACTGATTTTTGTTATCATCCGCACATACATTTACTAATGATTTGTAATAAATTACAAGCACTCCTTGACTACCATCCTTTTACAATTAGCTTGATCTCACATAAAAATAGTAGCATATAGTTAAGGTTTTAAGCAAATGCTATTTTCTTATCACATCACACTTTCCATCCATTTCTGCATTATTTATCCTAAAAAAAAATATCTCGCTGTTTACTCATGCTGATTGTACAGGGTTTAGTACTTCTCATTCTCCTGTGATGTACTTCTGCTCAGCACTCATGGCCATCTGTCTAATCTCTGTACCTGGGATTAAAATCTACAACAGTGTATACACATATTCAAAGTCAAAAAATTATCCTAACTGGTTAAACTGGTGCCCAGTCATAAAAGAGGCCAAGTACACTTTCTCAGAATCTGTATACTTGGAAATGCTGTTCAAATATCCAACAACTTGTATAAAAAAACAAACATTTTCCAAACCTCTTTACTCCATCACCAATAGATAAAAAATATAATCCTTCTTTACTTGGGTTTTTAAGGGTATACATAACCTGAAATTTCAGTCCCAATCCTGATCCTAATTCAGTATCTCACCTATCATACCCTTTCCGTAAACAAATGTTACCAGCTCTTTCTTTCAGTTGTCATACTTCTCAGTTCACCCCCACCACTTCAACCAATATTCCTGTTTAGTCCCCTTAGAGATTACAGAAAATAAATAAAATCTGCCACATAAATACATGGAGTATAGGGAATATACTAGATTGCACTAAAACTTGGGACATTGAAAACATGTCCAATATTCTAAGGGAAAAGTAAAACTTAGAAGATTCATTCTGTCTCTAAGCATTCTTAAATAACAACATTATTTTTTTCTCAACTACAGACCTGAAGTTAAAATCAGGAGAGGAACCATACAAGTTATAAAAAAGAACCCTAAAATTACAACTAAACTTGTAAACTATAATATACCAGGGGAGAATTCCACTTACTGGATTTAAGTCTCCTTAACCACTGACAACCATTACAAATGTATACATGTACACATATCACCTTATTACAATACCAAAAATCTTCAAAACCACTGATAAGAGCATTCTTAAACAATGCAACTGGCACAACCTTGTTATAATTGGTAACCTTAATTTTCAAAAGCTCAGATTAAAAAAGTTTGTTTTACCCATTTTCTTTGTGAATTTAACTTCTGTTCAAATAATCAAAATACCCACCAGGCCAAAACTCTCCAGCAATAATAATCACTCCTTGACTTCTTAGTAAGAAGTACTATGCAGGTGGTTACTCATCCCAAGTGTCTTCACGACTCCCTTAGTGATCATCTTCTGGATTAAATTATACTGCCATTCAAATCCCACAAAAATGCCACCTACTTCTCTGTTGTCCAGAACTATCAATGAACCTAACTAAAGAAGATGATGTCTGTCAGGAATTTAAGGTAGATCAGTTCGGAATGTATCAATTCACTAACCTAACTCATGTTTTTCAAATATTTAATGCAGTAATTCTGCTTAGCTTGGATACGTACTATCCATTAATTTGAACATGGTTAAAAGAACAGAGCTGTCCTTGGCTCTCCCATCCTATTAGGTCCCCACTGAAACAAAGTCATCAGAAATAAGACTGGGAACCTTGGAAAGCTACTAACAATCCTGATTACTATGAGACCTTTACTTTTCTGAGCAAAAAAATGTTAGTATGAGATCAAAGAAGTAAAATCTTTATACCTCAGAGTAAATCTCTTTTGGAGTCATAATCATGGCATTACAGGAAAGCATAAAAGAAATGGCCTACTTTGAAAATAAGAAAAGTTGCAAATCAGTACGACCAATTAATGTCCATACTCTCCAAGCATTCAACAGTCTCATTAGAGCTCTTATAAATCCAGAGTCATATCTTAGCTGAGCCACACAAAACATCTCAAACCCATTCAACACAATTTCACAAACACAGCTTCCATGCTTTCACTCCCCCTCTTACCTTGTTTTTCAACTTGATGCCGTAGCTTCTACAATTATCAGTGAAATACTACAGAAGCTCAAACAAATTTATTCAAGATGCATACAGGATACACACCTTATTCCTTTGGTTAGCCAAATGCCCTTCAGCTGAATCTCTTGCCCATAGTTTTCCATTATTTCTAGTATTATTCTACTCTGGTTCAAACACGTTACTATCTTTATCTCAAAAGAAACATCCCCCACTACTCCGCAAGGCATTTGAACCATGTCTAATTTTGCCCCATCACCAAAGACTTTGAAAAGATTACATATAAACACCTTTTTAATAATTTGATCAAGCATGAGTTGTATACTGAAACCCCATATGAATTTAGAAGCTGGCATAATACACTGACTGCTATCTAAATTGTGACCAACAGAAATATTTCAGCCATGGAGAAATGATGTCTAACTGGGGCTTTGTGAATACTGAAAGTGTGAATCACCTCATAATTTTACACAAACCTGATTCATATAGTTTCAGCCCAAAAACTATTTTCTGCTTCAAAGATAATCTCACCAATAGTACCTTTAAAATTCAATCTAAAAGTAGTGTGTTCAAGGAAGGCAATGTCACATCAAGTGTTATATGTGGATTAGAATATGGTCCCATGATATTTCTATTAATGATATTATGTCATTATAGTTCATTTAGTCATCACTATGTTGATGACATCATATTACAAACAGCTGGGCCATCCCCTGAAAAAATGCAAAAGGACTGTCAAAAGGATTTCTCCCACCTCTGTCACTAGATGACTAATAGACATCTTACCATCAATAGTTCTAAAATCAAAATATTTCTCCCAACTTTTCACTGGCTCTCTAATAGCCACTTACCCATAAATACTTCTAAAATCAAAAATTATTCCAACCAGTGGCACTCTAATGGCCATCTTATCATCAATATTTCTAAAACTGCCTCCATTGTTCACAGAGCACAATACATGATCTCCAAGAGTAGATCCCTGTTCACTGTGATCCCTATCAGCTGAAAAATGCATCAGGTTTAGCAATATAAGTACTTTGTTTCAAACCTAATATGACACATTTACAAATAAGGTACCCAGCATAAAGCTACTTAGATTCCATTCATCTTATGCCTGAATCCAGACCTGCCCAACCATGATCGCCATTATTCTATTAACAGACTATGCCCTTAATATTATCACCTTTCATTCAAGACACCCATGTCAGAATATCACTGCTACATGCTATATCAATATGGTTACCAGTAACAACCAGAGATATTCTACTATATCTGCTTTAGCTTTAAATTAATATATGAAAAACACTGCCCCACTCTCAAAAAACTGGTGTGAAATGTTTTGATACCATTGGATTTTAGGATGGGATCTTCACTCTTCACATGCCCTTTATGATCAGTCTCATCATAGATGATATGGGCTTTATTAAAATCACCACAGCTAACTGAAGCCAACTTGCTCCTGAACATAGAAAAATTGGAACAAAAAAAAATTCTCATCTCCAGGAAACGTATAATCAGAACATCTTCACTGATAATGGTTAAACTCATTTAAACTGATTAAGACCCACCTCTAATGTTGCATTTTACTAATACTTGACATTGGCTAGTTCTATACTTTGAGTATCCTGTCTGATGATACAGCTTTGCAAAGCTGTAAATATATTAACATACTACATACCAATATTTTTATAGCTAGTGATTTCAAAGAAAGAATGGGGAGGTGGAACCGAGTTGGCTAAGTGAAGACAGCAGCTTTTAGAATTCTGTAGAATTAGTCTTAATTACAGGAACATAATTAACTTATTGAATTTTTTACATAATCTTAACTGATAACAACTCAATCTATTTATTTTCTGATTTTGTGACCTTCTACAACAATTTTCCTGTCACTTTTACTTGGAGATTGGACTGCTGAATGAAAACGAGCAACTCAAAACACTCTCATGCTGACTCCTCAGTGAGAAAGGACTTACAACTAATAACATCCACCCTTCGGGAGTTATCTTTGAAAACAGATGGATTCCAGGAGAACTTAGAAAATCTAAAAGAAAATTGTCTCAAACAGACCAATGTCTTTAAAGAAATGTTACATCAGCAACTAACAAAAATCTGAGATATGGAGAATGTTTTGAATGACATGGATAGCAGACTGAAAGAAAAAGAGTCACAAACTGAATTTTTATTAAAAGAAAATACTTGGCTACTAAACAAAATAGATGATCTGGAAAACGGAGAAAGGAGATGTAACATAATAATTTTTGGTCTTCCAGAAAAAAAATAAAGACAAGGACTTAATCTCTTTTCTGAATACTTGGATACCTGAAATATTAAATCTACATGAAGGTCTTTCATATGATATTCAAAGAGCTCATAGAGTTAAAGGCAAACCTATTGCTTCTTCAACTTCACCTCTGAGATCTATTATAAAAAAATTCTTGTCTTACATAGATAAAGAACTAATACTTAAAGCTGCATGGAGGAAAGGTCCTTTGAAATATAAACAAAATGCAATCAGAGTTCGCAATGACTACTCTTCCAAAACAAAAGATCTCAGAAAGAGTTGCTGGCCTCTTGTGAAAACTCTTAGACAAAATGGTTTTGAATCTCAGATTCTTTTTCCCGCAAAAATAAAAATACATTTATCCAATGGAATAAGAATCTTTAATTTCTTAGAAGTCTCGACGTTTGTTAAAATAATAACCTTATGCCTGCATTAGAAGACACGGATTAGTCATCTCCTTCTTTGAAGACAACCTCAGATAAAAATGAATGGTCTGAAATGAAGAAAAAAATGATCCAATTACAACTTCTGCTAACAAAACCTCAAAACCTTCACCTATGAAATTATACTGAATAATTATTTTGTTCCTGACAATATGGGATATTTAACCTTGTAACATCATTGATGAAAACATATTCATCTATTAGTTTCTTCAATATCAAAGTGAATGTTTTAACTTTCCTGAACAGTTAAATGTCTTCTCCTTCACAAAGGTAACTTTTTTATTCAGTAGTATTTTATAAAGAAAGTACAAAAAAGCGGCAGCTCTCCACAAAACACTAATAAATCCAAAAGGAGTGCAGAACATTTAAACTATACATTTGAATTTATTTTCATGATTACATACATGTGTTTTATTTTCTTTGCTTACATTTCTCTCAGACTAACAATAACATTATTCTGCCTTTTTCTTGGTCCTTATATTTTATAAATAACTGAATACTTAAAAGTATGCTCTTTCTTTTTCTATTGTTTACTTGTTTTTCTTGATTACATTGAGAAGGTGTAGTCTCTTTTCCTTGTGAAATGTTTATATAAAGTATTAACTCATAGTTATGTGTATGACCTGCACTTCTTTTAGATTGACTTAAATGTGTAAAGAATGTTTTAAACACCAAACACCAAACTAAACTAGACTAAAGAAAAACACGAAATACACCAGCAACCAGCAGCAACAGAATGTTTCATTGAGACACCTATGGTATGGTCTCTCTGAGAGACCTTCATTTGTTTTGGTGCTAAATAACTGTCATTAATCTCCTCATTTTATAATTTCCCTTGTGTTTGTTCTTCCTTTCTTGTGGAATGTTGCATGAGCTTGTTTTGTTGCTTTGTCTTGCTCTAATGTCTTTAATCTCTGTGATGTTAATCCTGCACTTAAGCTCTTTGCAGGAAGTCATACATGCTTCTGTTTAAGCATTTTCTCAACACTATCTGCACTGGCATCCTGTAAGTTTCTTACTCTGATTTGAATCATAATTATTATCAGATTGTAAGTTTTAAGCATTCACTCACTTGTTTCTATATATAGTTTGAAAACTAAACACTGACAATATTTAAAAGTTACATTAGAGGTTTGCAGACCAGTGTGCTTGCAACTACTAACACATGTGATTCCTGTGCTTATTTGTAGTTAAGAGCATATATACTTTGTTAATAGCTAGATGGCATTCTGACATAAAGCATCAGAAAACAAGATCTCTAACATCGAAATTTGTACAAGTTGAGTTTTTATTTAACAATGGTATTTGTTCACGTTCTCAAATTAAGAAATCTATATTTTAATAACTGATCCCAGCGCTTATATACAGATGAGTACGCGTGTATTTTGTTGACTGTTCAATGATTTTCCTACAAGAAGGGAGATTTCTGATACTGAAATTTGTTCAAGCTTGTTGCTAAATTGATAAGTTAATAATGGTTATTTGTACAGTTAAGACAACTAAAAAATCTACATTCTAATGCTTGCTTTCCTAATAATCCAATAATTGCAGCAACTGTCACTAATGATCCCCAAGCTAACTAATTGATAAGAGCAAACCCAAGAAAAGATTCCACCCTCTTGGAAATATTCTCTAATTGTACCTATATTAAAAGAAAATAAAAAGTTCACAACTATGCTCTTCTTATACACCTATTTCACTTTTAAATAATGATTACAAGATCTTCATGTCTATCATTACAGAATAGAAGAACCCATATCTCAAGTAATTAATTTTGACCAGATTTTATACATTAATGACAAACACATGATAATATTAGACATATATTAACTCTTATAGCTCATCTGAATAGAAAAACAAAAAGCTTCATAAATTAGTCTTGATATTGAAAAAGCCTTTGATTCTCTAAACAAATTATTTATTCACAATCAAAGACTTATTTGAGTTTCCTAAAAATGTTATCTCTCTTCCAATTAATATTTACAAAAATAAATTTGCATATGTTAAAATTGGTTCCTTTACTTCGGAATATATATATATATATATATATATATATATATATACACGTGCACACACACACACACACACACACACACACACACCATTGACTAAAGGTACCAAACAAGGTTGTCCATTTTCTCCAGTTTTATTTGCTTTAGCCATTGAAATGTTTGCCATCTTAATTTGAAATTATCCAAACATTAATGATATACATATTTCTAAAAATGATTCCTCTAAAATTATGTTATTTGCAGATGATATTTTATTGACATTTCCAAATTCAAGATCAACTTTTATTGAATTGGAATCTACTACAGAACTATTTCAATCTATTTATGGTCTTTAATCACAAATACATAAAAATCATATTACTGGCAATCAGGTTTCTTCTCTTGAATATTTTGGTATCACATTGCTCTATTGACTTTAGTGGAAATAATGCTTAATTATAATAATATAATTAATAATCTTACCTCTAAATGGAATAAACTACCTAAAATATATATTTCCAAGTAAACACCATATTAGTGAAATAAAAAAACAATTATTAAGATTTCTTTGGTATGCCAATAAGCCCAGAATAGCTTTTATTCATCACAAACTATCCTGGACTCATGGGGGAATCAACTTTTCTGACATTGATACCTACATCAAAGCATCAATTTTTAAAATCATATTAAACTGGATTGATTCTAATAATAAATACAATTGGAAAATGCTACATATAACTCTTCTCTATAATATGAATAATGTTATGCAATCACAACTCACCTAATTCAAATAATTTCTTTTGGCATTATCTTTGTAACTTAATTCAGTACATTTCTTTCCCTGCAGACTAAAACTACTTAAATTTTGTACTAAATTCCTACTTGATTCTTTCTAATATAGATATAAAAATCTGGTTTGAATCTATTATTCCTTTTAACATCACTAAAAACTTATTTTATAAATCTCACAGTCACACTCTTGCAATTTGGGAAACTAAGAATTTTGTCTGCTGGTATCATTGTTTTAAAAAAAAGATTCACCAACTTATTTCAGAATTTGATTTGAATCCTAAGCATTGGTTATTACTACAAAAATGTGAAACTTCACACTCAGGAGCTATGTCTATCTCTCATTCTCACTTTAAAGAAAACCCCAAATTAATTTATCTTCTTCATGAAATTATAAATAACAATTCAAAAATTAATAATTTAATCTCAAAACTTAAATATTTATCGAATATAAAACTAAATCTGAAATTCTGGAATCATATTATTTTAGGTCATGCCTCTTATCTTACTCCTTATAGTAAATTTCAAATGTTAACTTATGTCAGGTATACTTCATGGTCTCATTACTGCCATGTATTTACATGGATTTTTTAATATAGAGTTTTTTATACTC